>NC_057807.1:453203740-453392550 GCF_018294505.1 Triticum aestivum | reverse complement strand
TCGACCTTTTAGAGGAAGAAAGAGAGATGGATCTGATCAGATCGACCATTTATCAACAAGACTTGCGTCGCTTCCACGCCAAAAACGTGAAGAGTCGAGCCTTCCAGGAAGGAGATTTAGTTCTCCGAGTGGACCAGCAGAAACCACACAAGCTTGCTCCTTCTTGGGAAGGTCCCTTCATCGTCACCAAGGTTCTCCACAATGGAGCATACCGTCTTTACAATGTCGAGCATCAGATCGACGAGCCCCGAGCTTGGAACGCGGAGCTTCTCCGCCCCTTTTACACTTAAGTATTCACTTGGATGAGTTGTAATAAAAGTACTCCTATAGTTTATTTATCAAAGACAAGAGCTTTATAGTTTTCCCAGTGATTGTTATTACTTTTGTCCCATATAAAACAACCCCCAGTGGGTGGCTTAGCTGCGAATCCGATTCGCCTAAGTCTGTAAAAAAAATCCTAACCGAGTGGTGAGCCAGTCTCCCACACGAAGGCTTAGCTGCGAAATCCGTTTGCCTAAGATAAACAAAATCCTACCGAGTGGTAAGCCAGCCTTCCACTCGGGGGCTTAGCTGCAGTCCAAGTACTCGCCTAAGTTGAATAAAATCCTACCGAGTGGAGAGCGAACCTCCCACTCGGGGGCTTAGCTGCAGCCCAGTGCTCGCCTAAGTTTCTGAAAATCCTACCGAGTGGAGAGCAAACCTCCCACTCGGAGGCTTAGGCTGCAGTGCAAGTACTCGCCTAAGTTGAATAAAATCCTACCGAGTGGAGAGCGAACCTCCACTCGGGGCTTAGCTGGCAGCCCAGTGCTCGCCTAAGTTCTAAAAATCCTACCGAGTGGAGAGAGAACCTCCCACTCGGGGGGCTTAGCTGCAGCCCAGTGCTCGCCTAAGTTTCTGAAAATCCTACCGAGTGGAGAGCAAACCTCCCACTCGGAGGCTTAGCTGCAGTCCAAGTACTCGCCTAAGTTGAATAAAATCCTACCGAGTGGAGAGCGAACCTCCCACTCGGGGGCTTAGCTGCAGCCCAGTGCTCGCCTAAGTTTCTGAAAATCCTACCGAGTGGAGAGCAAACCTCCCACTCGGAGGCTTAGCTGCAGTCCAAGTACTCGCCTAAGTTGAATAAAATCCTACCGAGTGGAGAGCGAACCTCCTACTCGGGGGCTTAGCTGCAGCCCAGTGCTCGCCTAAGTTTCTGAAAATCCTACCGAGTGGAGAGCAAACCTCCCACTCGGAGGCTTAGCTGCAGTCCAAGTACTCGCCTAAGTTGAATAAAATCCTACCGAGTGGAGAGTGAACCTCCCACTCGGGAGCTTAGCTACAGCCCAGTGCTCGCCTAAGTTTCTGAAAATCCTACCGAGTGGAGAGCGAACCTCCCACTCGGGGGCTTAGCTGCAGCCCAGTGCTCGCCTAAGTTTCTAAAAATTCTACCGAGTGGAGAGCAGACCTCCCACTCGGGGGCTTAGCTGCAGCCCAGTGCTCGCCTAAGTATCTAAAATCCTACCGAGTGGAGGGCAAACCTCTCACTCGGAGACTTAGCTGCAGCCCAGTACTCGCCTAAGTGAACTAGGATGCAAGCCAATGGCAATAAGCGCTTTGCTTCAACCTGCAAAGGACGCCTCAAACCAAATGCAAGCATAATTCAGCGACGAACCCAAGTTCGGATAACACCTAACAGAACCAAAAGTGCTCAGGCGCTAGGCCTGTTAAGGTTTGTCGGTTACAAAAACTCACTCGGCATACCGAGGCAAATTTAAAGTATCAAGCTCTGAAGTATTTTACCCCTCCTGTGGAGGGCTGGAAGGTGCCACAAACTCCTCCAGATCAATTCCATCTGCAATCCGAGTGGCAGCGGCAATGAAAGTCTCCATGAAAGATCTGAAATCGTGCTTCTTGGTGTTGGCCACCCTAAGAGCCACCAGCTTGTCCTCTCGTGCATCCTTGCAATGAACGCGGACCAGAGACAGAGCCACATCCGCGCCGCACCTGGCTGAAGACTTCTTCCACTCCTGCACTCGACTTGGGACCTCGTTCAGTCGAGTCATCAGAGACTCGAGGTCGTTCTGGAGTGTCTCTCTTGGCCAGAGTGTTGTGTCGATGCGGGAAGTTGCGACCTTCAGCCTTGCGAGATAATCGATGACGGCAGCAACACGAGATTCAAGTCGGAGCACGTTCATGGCGACTTCATCTTTCACAGGAGAGTTGATGGGGTCCAGGTTTACTTCCAGCCGACCAGTCTCCTCTTCAAAGTTCTGACAAAATTCTGCAAGCACAACCACCGAGTCAAGACAAACAGTCGGAGGTCACAAGTAAAATATTTGTTTGATACAAAGGATTACCCTCAAGCATGAGGAACAACTTCTTGGCGAGTCCACCCAGATAAGCCTCTAGATCATTCTTCTTTCTCTTCAACTCACTGGCCTTGTCATTCAGGGTGGTCTTGTCGCTTTTCAGTCGAGTGACCTCCTGGTTGGCAGCATCAAGAGCAGCTTTCAGATTGGTGTTTTCTTCTTCAAGCTTAGTCACTGAAGCCAGCTTCTCATCCGCTAGCCTGGTCTTCTCTAAAGCAGTTTTTTGCATCTCAGCCAAGTCAAGCTCTTGTTTCTTCAGGGCGTCCCTCACTTTGCCTACAAAGTTACAGTGAGATTAGATTCGGAAACAAGTGAGAGGCAAAGGCAGTCGTCAAAGGCCTCACCAAGCATACCTTTAGCTTCCTCCTTCGCCTTCGTCAAGTTCTCCTGGGCCAGTTTCAGATCGAGCTCGAGCTGAATGTGTTTGTTCTCCAACTCAGTATAACGAGCCGCAAGGTCACAGGATTTCTACGAAGAATCAATCGACAGACGTCAAAGACAATTCACTTCCGAGTGAGTAAGGAAAAATCATAGCGTTTCTAAGACTACGGCCGAATGCAAACATTCGACCATAGTCTCGGGGACTACACCCAGTGGGTGCACTCAGCGTGCCCCCACTAGTTTCATCAAGAGTCGACCAGTCGACCAACAAAAAAACAGAGGCAATGTTCTTTAGACTATAGTCGACTGCCAGCAGTCGACCACAGTCTCGGGGACTACACCCAGTGGGTGCACTCAGCGTGCCCCCACCGGTCTATGAATCTATTCGACCTTGTCGAGTAAAGAAAAACTCAAAGCATAAAGACTATGGTCGACTGCCAGCAGTCCACCATAGCCTTGGGGACTACACCCAGTGGGTGCACTCAGCGTGCCCCCACTAACCCGGAATTTCAATCGACACACACCCACTGGGTGTAGGATAGACTCCAGGAATTTCAGAAAGAAGAACAGGCAGTGACCGACTGACCTGAACATTACTCTGGAGTGCCGAACTGGCGTCATAGGCTGCCTGGCTGGCTTCTCGAATTGCCTTCACTTGCTCCATCATGACCCCCGCCTGGCGTATCGCTTCTTTAGCAGCACTGGCTTGGTCTTCTGGAACGGGGTAGGTGGAGAAAAGCGAGGGTTGAGCAGCACTCGACGACGAAGGGCGAGCACTCGTCAACGGCACCGCGAAGGTTACGGTGGGTCGAGTGACATTGTCTCCCTCCACGACCAACGTCTCGGGTGCCGGCACATCCTGAGTCGCCTTGCCAGCAGACGTTTTCTTGCTTTTCCTCGGCCGTGGTGGTTCTTCGTCGTCGTCGTCAGGAAGGTCAATAACAATGTTAGATGAAACTGCAGAAAGAATCAAAATTAGAGACAATGAGTCAGTCGACTGAAAACGGCAACGCAGGAGTCATACCAGGGTTCGAGGTTGCAGCATCCTCCATCTCGTGGTCTTCGGCTCTCGCCGAAGTGTCGGAAGTAGCAGCGCTGCAGTTCCAAAAGTCAGTCGATTGGCCCATGAGTCGACCAAGAACAAGTTCATGAAACAGGGAAAGCTCAAAACTACCATTACCCTGAGATAGTGGGGATCACCATCTTCATCTTCGGCAAGACCTTTGCAGGCTTCGACGGTGCCACTCGAGATTGCTTCGGAGCCTTCTCAGTCGGCGCCGGAGAAGTGGTCCGAGGGCGCTTGGTCGACTGGGAAGCGGTTGCGACCCCCTTACCCCGCTCAGTCGCTGGATCATGGGCAAGCTTCGAGCGTCTTTCCGAGCGGGGAGGTGCAACTTCCTCCTCCTCCTCCTCTTCTTCCTCCTCACCAGAGTCATCACCCTCGTCGTCGTCGTCAGCATCCGAATCCCACTCCTCCGGGCTTTCGCCCCCGCTTCCTTCCTCCTCCTCAGTCGGCGTCTGCGCCCCATTGGGCATCGAGTACAATTCAGTGGTGGCCTGTCAGACAACAAAGCAAAACAAAGATCAATCGACCAATTCGCGGCAAAGCAGAATGGATAAAACAAAATTACACTCGGAGATAAGCGGCCATACCTTGTCCGGCGTATAGGTACAGTCGAGTGGCGGGATCCTCCTCGCTCCTCGAGGGTTGTCCTTGTTCCCTGTGATGGCGGTCACCCACCTCTCCAGCGTGGCGTCGTCGACTGCCTCTGGATGGACCCGAGTGGTGTCTTCGGTACCGCAGTACAGCCACATCGGGTGGCCTCGGTACTGGAGCGGTTGGATGCGCCGCCTAAGGAAGACTTCCAGAAGATCCATGCCCGTCACTCCGTCCCGAACGAGTTGGACCATGCGCTCCACCAACATTTTTACCTCGGCTTTCTCCTCAGGAAGCACCTTCAGAGAAGACGGTTTGTCCACTCGGTCCATGGAGAACGGAAGGAGACCAGTCGACTGCCCCGGCGTCGACTCGTCTTGGCAGTAGAACCAAGTCGACTGCCACCCTCTGACCGACTCAGGAAGGGTCATGGCCGGGAAAGTGCTCTTATTCCTCAACTGAATCCCAAGACCCCCGCACATCTGAATAACCTTGGTCCTCTCATCACCCGGACTCGCCTTTTTTACTGTCTGCGACCGACAGGTGAATATGTGCTTGAAGAGACCCCGGTGCGGTCGACAACCCAGGAAGTTCTCGCACATGGACACAAAGGCAGCAAGATAGGCGATGGAATTGGGATTGAAATGGTGGAGTTGCGCCCCAAAGAAATTCAGAAACCCACGGAAGAACACACTCGGCGGCAGAGAAAAACCACGATCTACGTGAGTGGCTAAGAGAACGCACTCACCCTCCTACGGCTGCGGTTGACACTCGGACCCCGGGAGCCTCGCTGACCCATGGGGGATCAGTCCCTCATTGGCTAGGTCGTCGAGGTCCTTCTCAGTGATGGTCGAGCGGATCCAATCCCCTTGGACCCAACCCTTTGGCAGGCGGGACCTCGACGAAGATCCACCCCGAACTGACGGTCTCCCCTTCGCTTGCCCCATCGCCGTCGCCTTCTTCGCGCGCTCTAGAGCCGCCGTCTTCTCCTTCACCATTATCGCCGGCGAAGCGCTCGAGAGGTGGATAAGGCAGAGGTAGGAGTAGGCGCCGTGGGCAGAGGCAGAGAGGGAAGAGAGGAGAATGGGGAGGCACTGTTCAAAAACTCTTCCCCGACGCTTTATATAAGGGCTCTTCCGAGTGGCTGACGAGTGGGTCTGAGCAGATCTGTCACATCCCGAAATAGTCGCACACGTACAATAGGTGGCGAAAAAGGCAGCACGGAAATCGAGGCGTCCATGCCTTATCCCGCCCGATTGTCGCGGATCGCCCCGCTTCGCGCGCTTCCCAAATTTCAGATCCCGCAAAATCCGCTAACAGCAGATCAATCTGTCAGATAATATCCTTCCCGTGATCCGTCGCTCGGAAGTTCACCAGAGTTCAAAAGTTCACTCGACAAAAGATAAGAATCGTTCAAGGTGACTGAAGTAAAAGTCGACGCCAACGCCGAAAGAAGAATCGCCGATCCAATATACGACATAATCAAAGTACAGTAAATAAGTCGGAGAAAATCGTCAACTCCTTCCTCACTCGAACCTCGATCCATTCGGGGGCTAATGATGAGGTTATGTACCTAGGGTAGGGTCATGGACCTATCTAGGATACCATACCCAAGGACATCATCATACGAAGCTACCTTCCAGTCGACCAAGAGAAGCTCCACTCGACCAAGGGAGACTCCACTCGACCGGCTAGAAGACACTCGACCATGAAGACACACTCGACCATCAGAAGTTCAAGATCTATGCTGTATCCAAACGGTCTGTAATTAAGTAGTCTTAATGGTCATGATGACACTTTATGTAGGGCGTTACCAGTAACGCCCGACCTTAATGTACTTTAACCCTCCTCTACATGGGCTGGCTGGGGTCCTGGCGTCCTCTATATAAGCCACCCGCTCCACTGGTAGAAGGGTTCGCACCCCTGTAACTCATATACACAGAGATCAGTCGACCGCCTCTGGGCTCCGAGACGTAGGGCTGTTACTTCCTCCGAGAAGGGCCTGAACTCACTAAACACCCGTGTGTACAACTACTCCATAGCTAGGACCTTGCCTTTCCATACTTACCCCCCATTCTACTGTCAGACTTAGAACCACGACAGTAATGATTATGTGGCTATGAAACATTTGTCTTTGATGCTGGAAGGGTCGGTATGGGCCTGGCTCAATTAGCTCACTCCCGCCAACATCTATTGCTGGGAAGATCTGGCTCGAGTGTTCAACAAAACATTTGAAGGCACATGCAAATGACCTACTGGATTGACTGAGTTGCAACACTGTGTTCAGAAACCGAATGAAACCTTGAGAGAGTACATCTAGTGTTGGACTAATCTGCATCATGTGGTTGAGAACATCACCGAGCATCAAGCTGTCTGTGCCTTCAAGGCAGGTGTCAGGTATCGGGAGCTCATCCTGAAATTTGGTCGGTCAGAGCCTTTGACCATGAGCAGAATGATGGAAATTGCCACTCAGTATGCGAATGGCGAGGAAGAAGACCATCTCCATGACAACAAAGGGAAGACTAGTGAGCCCAGTCCTGGAAACAATAATACCAGTCGAAAGCAGAAACACAAAGCTAATGGTTCGGCCCAGGTTGAAGCCGCGACTCTGGCCGGACAAGCCAAGAACAAATGAAAGGCCAAAGAGAAGTGGGTTGCGAAGAAAAAGAAAGAAGAGTCAGGCCAAGACATTCTTGATCTGCCATGCCATATTCATACCAAAAAAGACGAAGAGGGTAATCTGATATTGCCCAAACATACCACCCGACATTGTAGATTGATAATACAGTAGTTCCGGGAGGGTTAGTAGAGTGATAAGAGTCTAGATGACACTGATGATGAAGACAAGAATGAAGCTTATACTAATGTCAATGCGAGTTTGGTGATCTTTGCCGATGTTGAGAGCAAGAGTCGATTGAAAGTTTTCAATCGGGAAGTGAACATAGCCATGGCCGACTATGAAGTTCCTGAATTGGTCGAAGACTCCAACAACTTTTGATTAGTCGGATCACCCTACCTAGATTGCCACCCCTGGGCGACAGGCACTAGTAGATCCCGTAGTGGGAGGCACTCGGCTACGCAAGGTCCTCAACTCCTCATGGACAGCGGCAACGGACTGAACATACTCTACGCTGAGACTCTGAAGGGAATGGGCATCCTAATGTCCCAAATCAGTGAAAGTAGTATGAAGTTCCATGGGGTAATCCCCAGCAAGAAAGCAAAGTCACTCAGACAGATCGCTTGGATGTGGTCTTTGGAGACGAAAAGAACTTTCGGAAGGAAAAGCCGACCTTCAAAGTACTTGATTTTCGTAGCGCCTATCATGCCATCCTTGGTCAGGCAGCTTATGCACTAAGTGCTTATGATTTGTTCCGGTTCTCTATTAAAAGGAGGCCTTAATATCCCTTAGTTTCCTTATGGACCCTGCTACCACGGGAGGGTAGGACAATAGATTTCATGCAAGTTATTTTCCATAAGCACGTATGACTATATACGAAATACATGCCTACATTACATTGATGAACTGTAGCAAGTTCTATGTCGCTCTAGGCTATAACTGTTACATGATGAATGCCATCCAACACAATTATCCATCACTTATCCAACGCCTACGAGATTTTTATACATTGATCTTGCTAAGTTACTTTCGTCGTTGCCGCTGTTACAATCACTACAAAATTGCTATTGTTTCTATTACTGTTACTATTTCTACCATTACCGCTACTACCAAACTACCATACTACTTTGCTACTGATTGCTTGGTTGCAAATATTAAGTCTTTCAGGTGTGGTTGAATTGACAACTCAACTGCTAATACTTGTGAATATTCTTTGGCTCCCCTTGCGTCAAATCAACAGATTTGGGTTGAATACTCTACCCTCAAAAACTGTTGTGATCCCTTATACTTGTGGGTTATCAAGACATTTTTTTAGCGCCGTTGCTGGGGACCATAACTCTATTTGCTAAGTCACTTGGGATTATATCTGTTAATCACTATGAGGAATCTTAAGGATGAAAGAACCAAGAGTTTTCCCTCTAAGACGAGGGGAGG
Source organism: Triticum aestivum (assembly GCF_018294505.1). NCBI lineage: Eukaryota > Viridiplantae > Streptophyta > Magnoliopsida > Poales > Poaceae > Triticum > Triticum aestivum. The sequence continues at coordinate 453,384,113 of NC_057807.1, read as the reverse complement.
TAAGGAACTGTTAACTAGCTCTGCACTTGATTCACCTTCTGTTTTGAGTAAGCTTGCAACACCACCACATGCTATCAATCCTGATATGTCGCAAGTAATTGATGATGCTACTTCTGCTATGAATGATGCTATTGATGATGGTAGTACTTTGCTTGATGATAATGTGTCACTAGGAGAATTTCTTGATGAACAACTTGCTAAAGCTAAAGAAATTGAGAGTGCTAAAATTGATGAAATTATTGAAACTGAAAATTACGAAACAACTATTAGACCTAGCTCTCCTAGATATGAAGTTCTTGAGATACCTGAGGGTTATGTTATGGATGGAGATGTAGCTAGGGACTTTCTTTCTTGTAAGGATGGAGATGATCTTAAGAAATTATTATGCAAGTTGGAAGAAAAAAATCTTTGAATGCTAGAATGAAATATGATCCTGAGTTTGCTACTTCACCTATCTTTGTTACTAATAAGGATTATGAATTCTCTGTTGATCCTGAGTTGATTACTTTGGCTGAATCTGATCCTTTCCAAGGTTATGAATCTGAAATTATTGTGGCACATCTTACTAAACTGAATGATATAGCCACCCTATTTGCTCATGAGGAAATTTTTTGCTACCACTATATTCTTAATTTGTTTCCTTTCTCATTAAAGGGTGATGCCAAGATATGGTTTAATTCTCTTGCTCCTGGTTGTGTGCGTAGTCCCCAGGATATGATATATTACTTCTCTGAAAAATATTTTCCCGCTCATAAGAAACAAGCTGCTTTGGAGGAAATATTTAACGTTGTGCAATTGAAGAAGAGAATCTCCCTCAAGCTTGGGGGAGGCTTCTCCAGTTACTCAATGCTTTGCCTGACCATCCTCTCAAGAAAAAATAAATACTTGATATCTTTTATAATGGACCAACCGATGCTTCTAGGGACCACCTAGATAGTTGCGCTGGTTGTGTTTTCAGGGAACGAACAAGTTGAAGACCTATTGAATACTCCCTCCGTCCCAAAATAAGTGACTCAATTTTGTACCAACATTAGTACAAAGTTAGTACAAAGTTGAGTCACTTATTTTGGGATGGAGGGAGTAATATATTGAGGAATGATAATGATTGGACTCTTTCTGAACCACCACCCAAGCCAACTTCGAAGAAGAGAGGTATTCTATTTCTCAGTCCTAAAGATATTTAAGAGGCAAAGAAATCTATGAAAGAAAAAGGTATTAAAGCTGACAATGTCAAGAACTTACCACCTATTGAAGAAATACATGGTATCGTTACCTCGACACATGTAGTAGAGGTAAATTCTCTCCATAGATTTTCTGAAGGTGATATTCCTTATACTAAATCTACTAGTCAATGCTTGGATGAATTGGATAACTTTATTGTTAAACAAGAAAACTTCCATGCATATGTTAGTAGACAATTGAAACGAAATACTTATATGATTGAACGCTTGAGTGAATTTATGTCTAGAACTATTAATGATGTCGAGGGTCTGAGTAAACATGCTTCCATGATAAAAACCCAAGTAGAACAAGTCATCAAGTCACAAAATTATTTTCTTAATGAGATGAATAATAAGAAGAATGATAATGCTGTTAGAGTTATGACTAGGGGTGAAAAAATGACTCAGGAACCTTTGTATCCTGAAGGCCATCCTAAAAGAGTTGAATAGGACTCTCAAAGAATTAATAGTTTAATACTAATGCACATGGTCCATCTAAAAAGAAAAAGAAAGATGATAGGACTTTGCATGCTTCTAGTGAACCTACTGTAGACACACCTGAGAATACAAATGATATTTCTATCTCTAACGCTGAAACACAAACTGGTGATGAACATGAACCTAGTAGTAATTATGATGAGGGTTCTCATGTTGATGCTCAGCCTAATAATGATAATGATGTGGAAATAGAACCAGTTGTTGATCTTGATAACCCACAACCAAAGAATGAAACAATGATAAGAGAGACTTCATTGCTAGGAAACATGGTAAAGAAAGAGAACCATCGGTTCAGAAACCCATGCCTTTTCCTCCTAAAGCTTCAAAGAATAAGGATGAAGAAGAATTTGAGCGCTTTGTTGAAATGCTTAGACCTGTCTTTTTGCGCTTGTGTTTGACTGATATTCTAAAAATGTCTCCTTATGCTAAGTACATGAAAGATATTGTTAGAAATAAAAGAAAGACACCACAAGATGAAATTTCCACCATACTTGCAAATTATAAATTTAAGGGTGGAATACCAAAGAAACTAGGAGACCCAGGAATACCAACTACACCGTGCTCCATTAAAAGAAACTATGTCAAAACTACTTTGTGTGATTTAGGAGCCGGTGGTAGTGTTATGCCTTTCTCTTTGTATCAAAGGCTTGATTTGAATTAGTTGACACCAAGTGAAATCTATTTGCAAATGGATGTTAAATCAACTGCTATACCTATCGGTATTTGTGAGGATGTGCCCGTCGTAGTTGCAAATGTTACTATCTTAATGGAGTTTGTTATTCTTGATATACCCGAGGATGATAGTATGTCGATCATCCTTGGTAGACCCTTTTTGAATACTGCAGGGGCTGTTATTGATTGCAAAAAGGCAATGTCACTTTTCATGTCAATGGTAATGAGCATACGGTATACTTTCCGAAGAAACAACCCTAAGTGAATAGTATCAAATCTATTGGAAAAATTTCAACAATTACTGATGGAGGTTTTGAATTCCCTATTCCTACTGTCAAAAAGAAATATGAAATTCTTATTGTTGGGGACATGCATATCCTCGTCGACGTAACCTAGTGTTATACAAAGATTCTCCAGTTTCATGTCATTCGGAAGAAGTTTGTTAATAAGACTTGATCAACCTTATTAATGGATTCCTTTTGATGGGCATGTAGTTGATAAATTTAGTAAACAAAATTCTCTGTACCCACTTTTTACTTTCCATTAAAAGTAGAAATACCCTGATTATACTATTTTCTGATTTATCCCTGCAATAAAAAATGACCAGAAAATAAAAGTTCTCCAAATGCCCTGAAAATTTAATATGATTTTCTCTTTAAAATATAAAAATATAGTGGCACTAAATACACCCCAGGGGGGTGCCCCTGTGAGCCACAAGCTCACAGGGCGCACCCACCTCCCTGGGCACACCCAACAAGCTTGTGGGGCCCATGAAGGCCCCTCACTTATTGCTCCCACACATGCTCTTCTTCCTCCAGAAAAAATCACTTGCTTACTCAAACCCATGTTCTTGCTCATCTTGCCACCATTTTCGATCTGCTTGCTCGTAGCTTCTTTTCCAAAACTGTTTTGGTGGATTTCTCATCGATATGTGACTCCTCCATTGGTCCAATTAGTTTTTGTTCTAGTGGTTTATTATTTGCACATTTAGCTACTATTGGTGACCATGTTCTCGAGCTTGCATGTCAAATTTATATGGTTCAAACTATTTTTGGTGCATGATATGGCCTCTAGACACTTATAGGAGTAGTTGCTATCAATTTTGTTGAGTTTTATTCACTTTTATTTTGAGTCACTAAAAATTTCAGAAATTTTAAGAGAAAAGGGTAGAACCATGAGGAGGTGGTTAAGGGGATCATCAAGCCTGAATTCGGAGGAAGCTCCAAAGGAGAAGCCCAAATACCATCTTCCGTGTGCAGCGAAGGTTCGACCGTGTGAGTGGCCGTGTGACACATTCTTGAAGGAGACATGAATTTATGAGGATTTCTATTACTTGGCGCACAATGCCGGCATTATTTCTTTCCTCGAAGATAAGTGTAATCAATATCTCCTACTCACTAATACCTCCGTGCAAAACTTTCACTTCTATCCTAGGAAGGGACCGGCCATGGTAGAATTTAACCTCTATGATGCGCCTAAGGAAATGACACTATATGATTTTTGCAATGTTTGCAAAATACCTTATGAGGGCAGTCACGGTGATCCACGTCCTAGAGACATGGAGGATTTCATATTTGATACTATTGTGGGAGAGGAGAGAGGAGTGTCAGAAGCGAGAGTGGCTAGTTTACATTTTCCCATTTTACATTACTATGCATTATATGTCGGGATATGTTTGATTGGTCATTGGGAGAGTGGATTGCTCAATGTGCCTGATCTTGCTATTTTGCACCATGCTTTATATGCTGTTTAGAACTTTTAGTCTGGGCGTGATGGTTGCTCGACGGTTAGACACAAATGTTCGAAGGGTGTTATTTATGGTGGCATCTATGCTTCCCACCTTGCTAGACATTTTGATATTCCTATTAGACATGAGGAGGCGGAGGAGAGGCTTCTACCGACTAAATATTTAGACTATGCTAGTATGGTGGGGCATCATCTTATTGGCAAAGATAAGCACAAGCGCCTTCGTTACAACTTAGTATTAAGCCAGGGGACTCGTGAGATTATTACTTTGTCTGCACCTTCTTTGTTGGATCTTTATTCAGGCAGGTACAATATTGTGCCTGAGGACATCTATGCACATTGGGGTTTGACACAACCCCTAGTTCCTTAGCCCACACCAGTACCTGAGCTATATCAAGAGCCTGGTTATCAGGGGGAGCCACAGGAGCTCGCCAGCCAGTGGAACCCACATGACCCTCCACAGTATCCAGGGGAGGGCTACTTCGAGCCGTGGCCATTGACCAATTTAGGACAAAAGGCTAAGCTTGGGGGAGTATGTATTTCCCACCGACATTACATTCATGCATCACACATTCATTCCATTTGTCGGTCTTCATCCTTTTTCATTGTATAATCCATGCTAGTTTCATTTTGCTTTCTTCAGAAAAACTAAAACTCCGAAAATATTTCATTGTGTTTCTTCGAAATTATTTTCTTTCTTTGGGTCATCATAACGAGAAGACCACGATGAAAATGTTGAGTGGCTCTCACATGCATTATTGTTGATCTAACGAAGAACCCATATTACTTTGTCTTCTCCTTTGAATAAATGTTTTCAGATTTTAGCTTAGTCCACGACACGTGCACTCTTATTATTATTCACATTTGGTCATGCAAGTGAAAGGCAATAATGAAAAAAATTTATGAATTAATTGAGGTGGAGAAGAGCTGGTATGAACTCAACGTGTCTTGTTTTTATAAATATGTTTAGTTCATCATTCTTGATTCAGCCTATTATGAATGAAACATATTTGCAAAGACAATTAGAGATCATAGTTACTCATGCCATGCTTAAATAGCTAGGAGTGGATAATGGTTTATCTTGTGTGTCAACATGCTTTTAAAATGGTTATGATGTAGTATATATGATAGGATGGTATCCTCCTCTGAATGATTCAAGTGGTTTGACTTGGCCCATGTTCACGCATGTAGTTGAATTAAAACCAACATTTATGTTCATGGTGTTTTTTATCCTGCTCATGCTTGTATTGAATGTTGATTAACCTCAATGCATGTTTATGACCGTTGTCGCTCTCTAGTTGGTCTCTCCTCAATCTATTTGCTAGCCTTCACTTGTACTAAGCGGGAATACTGCTTGTGCGTCCAAATCCTTAAAACCAAAGTTATTCCATATGAGTCCACCATACCTACATATATGAGGTAATTTCCTGCCGTTCCAAGTAAATTTGCATGTGCCAAACTCTAAATCTTCAAATAATAATCTGTGCTTGAACTTCAGAGGTGCTCTGCATTCATGTTTTGCGGTCTTAGAAAGGGCTACCGAGATACCATTATGTCATATTATATCAGGATTGTTTTGAAAAAAGTGTTGTCATGCAAGATATCTTATTATTGCTCGCTAGTCGGTTATGTCATTGATATGAGTAAATGTGATACCTAAATGTTATTTGAATATGTTTAGTTCATAATCTTTGTGGAAACCTAAACAAGGTTAGTAATATTTACAACAACAAGATCAAACAGAGTTTATAAAAGTTTTTCTTTGTCACTCTCAGTTTGTCAACTGAATTGCTTGAGGACATGCAATGAGTTAAGTTTGGGGGAGTGATACGTCTCCAACGTACCTATAATTTTTTTATTGTTCCATGCTATTATATTATCTGTTTTGGATGTTTTATATGCATTAATATGCTATTTTATATTATTTTTGGGACTAACCTATTAACCTAGAGCCTAGTGCTAGTTTCTGTTCCCCCCCTTCTTTTTGACTTTTACAGAAAAGGAATATCAAACGGAGTCCAAATGGAATAAACCTTTACAATGATTTTTCTTGGACCAGAAGACATCCATGAGACTTGGGGAGGGGGCCAGAAGACCCACGTGGTGGCCGCAAGACGCGCCCTAGGAGGGGGGTGCCCCTGGCTTGTGGGCCCCTCATGGACCTCCCTGACCTAATTCTTCCACTATCTATTGTCAAATATTCCCCAAACATCAGAAGATTCCACCAAAATACTTTTCTGGTGCCGCAAACCTCTATTCCCCTGAGATTCCATCTTGTGGCCTTTTCCGGCACTCTGCCGGAGGGGGATTCGATCACGGAGGGCCTCTACATCAACCTTGCCGCCCTTCTGATGAAGCGTGAGTAGTTTACCACACACCTAAGGGTCCATAGATAGTAGCTAGATGGCTTCTTCTCTCTCTTTGATCTTCAATACATTGTTCTGCTCGATGTTTTTGCAGTTCTATCTAATGTAATCTTCTTTTGCGGTGCGTTTGTTGAGATCCGATGAATTGTGGATTTATGATCAGATTATCTATGAATATTATTTGAGTCTTCTCTAAACTCTTTATGCATGATTAAGATATGTTTGTATGTCTCTTCGAACTATCGGTTTGGTTTGGCCAACTAGATTAGTTTTTCTTACAATGGGAGAGGTGCTTAGTTTTGGGTTCAATCTTGCGGTGTCCTCACCCAGAGACAGAAGGGGTAGTGAGGCACGTATTGTATTGTTGCCATCAAGTATAAAATGACAGGGTTTATATCATATTGCTTGAGTTTACCCCTCTACACCATGTCATCTTACTTAAAGTGTTGCTCTGTTCTTATGAACTTAATACTCTAGATGCAGGCAGGAGTCGGTCGTTGTCTGGAGTAATAGTAGTTGTCATGGTCATGATGCCTATATTCATGGTCATTTCCTTAGATATCGTCATAACTATGCGCTTTTCTACCAGTTGCTCAACAGTAATTTGTTTACCCGTCGTATGTTTTTTTCAAGAGAAAAGCCTCTAGTGAAACCTATGGCCCTAGGGTTTATTTTCCATCATATATTTTCAGATCTATAAACCAAAAAAACCAAAAATACCTTGCTGCAATTTATTTATTTTACTTTAGTTTGCTCTTTTATTTATCTATGATACCTATCTCTATTAGATCTCACTCTTGTTCGTGACCGTGAAGGGATTGACAACCCCTTTTTCGCGTTGTGTGCAAGTGTTTGTTAGTTTGTGCTGGTGCATATATTGGAGACTTGCTTGTGCCTCCTACTGGATTGATACCTTGGTTCTTAACTGAGGGAAATACTTATCTCTACGTTGTTGCATCACCCTTTTCTCTTCAAGGGAAAAATCAACACAAGCTCAAGAAGTAGCAGGGAGTTGATACGTCTCCATCGTATCTACTTTTCCAAACACTTTTGCTCTTTTCTGGACTCTAATTTGCATGATTTGAATGAAATAACCCTGACTAACGCTGTTTTCAGCAGAATTGCCATGGTGCTATTTTTGTGCAGAAATCAAAGTTCTCAGATTGACCTGAAAATTTATGGAGAATTTTTATGGAATATATAAAAAATACTGATAGAAAAGGTACCAAAGAGGGGCCACCTAGGAGCCACAAGCTTAGGGGCGCGCCCTCCATGCTTGTGGGCCCCCTGGACCTCTGGAAACCCTAACTCTCACTCCATATATGCCTATTCGCCATGAAAAAAATCAGAGAGAAGGATTCATCGCGTTTTACAATATGGAGCCATCGCCACCTCTTATTCTTCATCGGGAGGGATGATCTGGAGCCCGTTTAGGGCTCCGGAGGGTGGAATTCGACACCGTCGTCATTATCAGCCTTCCTCCATCACCAATTTCATGATGCTCACCGCTAGGAGTTAGTAATTCCTTCCTAGGCTAGCTTGACAGTGATGGGTTGGATGAGATGTATCATGTAATTGAGTTAGTTTTTTAGGGTTTGATGCCTAGTATCCACTATGTTTTGAGATTGATGCTGCTATGACTTTGATATGCTTAATGCTTGTCACTAGGGCCCGAGTGCCATGATTTTAGATCTGAACCTATTAGGTTTTCATGAATATATGTGTGTTCTTGATCCTATCTCGCAAGTTATATGCACCTATTATGAGTTATGATCTGCATACCCCAAGATTACCGTAGTTTGAGAAGTTCATGTATTCACTAAGTGCTAATTCTTTGTTATGGTTCTCTATTAAAAGGAGGCCTTATCCCTTAGTTTCCTTATGGACTCGCTGCCACGGGAGGGTAGGATAAAACATGGCATGCAAGTTCTTTTCCATAAGAACGTATGACTATATACAAAATACATGCATACATTACATTGATGTATTGGAGCTAGTTCTGTGTCACTCTAGGTTATAATTGTTACATGGTGAATGCCATCCAACACAATTATCCATCATTGATCCAATACCTACGAGCTTTTCATACATCGATCTTGCTAAGTTACTTCCGTTGTTGCTGCTGTTACAATCTCTACAAAACTGTTACTGTTTCTATTACCATTACTATTGCTACTGTTACCGCTACTATCAAAATACCATACTACTTTGCTACTGATCACTTTGCCGCAGGTATTGAGTCTTTCAGGTGTGGTTGAAATTACAACTCAACTGCTAATACTTGCGAATATTCTTTGGCTCCCCTGGTGTCGAATCAATAAATTTGGGTTGAATACTCTATCCTCGAAAATTGTTTTGATCCCCTATACTTGTGAGTTATCAGTTAGCTCGGAAGGCATCCTCGAGATCTTCCTAGCTCCCGATGGAGTTTTCTGGGAGGCTGTTCAGCCAGTGCCTTGTCGGCCCTTTAAGCTTTAGTGGCAAGTATTTAATGGCATGTAGGTCATCTCCTCGGGCCATATGAATGTGGAGAAGGAAATATTTGATCCACATGGCTGGGTCTGTTGTTCTGTCGCGTACCATTTGATATTTACAGGTTTAAACCCCTCGGGGAACTAGTGTTGCATCACCTCGTCTGTAAAACACATTGGGTGTGCGGCGCCCCTGACCCGGGACACGTCGTGTCGGAGATCAGTTGTCATCCAAGCACGGTGCTGCTCCCAAGCTTTATCATTTATGTCGCGCCAGGCTTGGTATCTGTACCATCCAGCGGGGGTGTATCCTCTAGATTCGTAAATGGATCTTGTTTGCCCTACTCTGGCGGTTACATTGTGTTGGAGGGCATATGGATCCTTTGGTTGTACTGGTTCTTTGCCTTTCCGGCTTCTCCAGCCATCATGTCCAGTCCTCGAGGGGGGCGACCAGGCTGGTTTGTTTGAGCGGCTGGGAGGGTATGGGCTCAAGGGCCTCGTCATCAAATTGCGGAAGCAAACATCGCCGTGGGTAGCTTTTGTCTTGGTCCTGCCGCTCATTGCTGAAGCCCCCTTCAGCTGCTAAGACCCTCGTCCATCTGTCGTTAAGGGAATCATGTTCCGCCTTTAACTACTGCTGCTTCCTCTTCAGTCTTTGGACGGTGGCTATAAGCTGTCGCTTGAACCATTCCTGATCCAGAGGGTCTTCGGGGACGATGAAATCTTCAGCTCCGAGGCTCTCCTCATCTTCGGAAAGAGGAAGGTAGTTTCTATCCTCAGAGTCACCGGGTCGGGATTGCCATGGTCCTCGGGGTCACCATGATCATTGTGGCTTTCGAGGGCGGCTAGGTGCTATGCAGGGGTAGCATTGTCACCGAGCTCCTCTATGTTGTCCGGAGCGGCGTCATTGTCGGTGCCGTTAGTGTCTGTGTTCAGGGTTTCTTCCCTGCCCTTTCCACGTCCCCTGGATCGCTTTCGTTGGCATTAGCGTTTGGATGACTCCCTGTTGGGACCATCACGATCCTCCTTGGGGGTGTCGACCATGTAGACATCGTAGGTGTAAGTGGCAGCCCACTTTCTCATATTAGGAGTGGTTGGGAGGCTGCTATATAGGGCATGGCATCAATATCCTCATCCATGTCCTCAGCCTCCTCGAAGGCGTAGACCAGAATATCGGTTAGATCGTCGATAGTGGCTACTAAGTGGGTGGGACGTAAAATTCCCCGTGGCCTGCCTCAAGTCTGATATGATCATAGACCAAGACGGACCATCTGTAATGCTCATTATCAGGATCTGATCTAACATCTCGTTCAATAGCGAGAGGTCGGCCAGATTCACCTTCTGGCGTCTTTCGGAGTTATCCTCTGTTATGCCAACATAGGGGGTGCGTTCGGCCATGGCTGACCCCTGGTTCTCTAATACTGAAATCGGATCCGAGCTATAAGCAAGGTCCGAGATAGAGGTCAACCTGGAGATGGGTTCAGGAATAAGGTCTGAAGTTGAAGCTCCGGAATTTCCGGGCTCCTCAGGCAAGGCTGAGATCCCAGTGAGGATCAGATCGCCCCAAGTGTCGGCGATGTACTCTAGGTTGCTGAACCGGATTTCCTGCTCAGGGGCGAAACAATCAATCTAGTGAAAGGTGACCGATTGAGTTGGCATGTAGAATGATGCTGCCAAACACGAAGAGCTGGTCAGGGATGAAGGCGTCCCTAGTGCGGATGCCATCGACGATGACTAAGCGAGCCATCGATCTTCGACGATCCTACAGCGGAACTCTCAATGAAATCACTAATGTCGGTGTCAAAACCGGCGGATCTTTGGTTGGGGGTCCCGAGCTGTAGATATTGGATCGATGGGTAACAAGGAAGATAGAGACAATATTTACCCAGGTCTGGGCCCTCTCGAAGAGGTAAAACCCTACGTTATGCTTGATTGTATCGATGAGTGTTTGTATGATGATTACAAAGTTGATATACCTCGATATCGGATGAACTAAACCCTAGATGAGTAGGATGATGGTTCTAGCCTCTACGGATTAAACCCTCTGGTTTACATAGACACGAGGGGTACCTAGACCAGTCCATCAATGACGAGCCCGCCGATGTCTTCGGCCACGGTGGTCGGCAGGAGCCAATCACCCTTGACCCATCCACACAGGGGTGCAACCTTGGAGCTTGACTCCTTCTTCACCTTCCCCAACTTCGTAGTCTTGTCCTTCGCCATCGCGGAGGAGTGCTCCGACGCGCAGATTTGCACAGAGTGGAGGCAGAGGGGAAGAGCGGAGGGTCGAAGGCAAGAGGGGAAAGGGGATCTGACTCACTCGCCCTGTCTGATGCAGCAACCCTTTTATACCACCGGCCTCTTCGCCCGCCAATCCTCACCAGCGAATTGCGGGCCCGCAAATCTCCTCAAATCTCGCCGGCGGAGATCTAGCGATACGTGGCGAAAAGTGGGGCGAAAATCAAGGCATCACGCCCCACTTCCCCCACTCACTGCGTCGCAACCGTTCAGGCACGCACATCTCCAATTAAAATCCTTCAAAATTCAGGATCCAACAATCCGATTGCTCGTCCTTTAAAGTCCTTCCAAAAATGCTCAGGTTTGGTCTGGCACCAAGCGCATAAGGACCCATTTCACTCGGATAGAAACACCACTCATCTGGCTCAGGTCTGTAACATAACTCTCAGTCGGGAGTCACGTGATCTGGAATCCTCAAGGCGTCGTGCGAAGACGAGACAGTCGAATGATCAACGGGAGCTCTTGAGTGCCTCTATAACACTCAGATCGCTTGGGAGTTCACTCTGACTTGGCCTGACTAACCTCGACCGATTCGGGGGATAATGATGGAGACATGTACTAAGGCTAGGGTAACAGGCCCGACCTACAGATCCTACCCTAAGACACCATACACCTTACACTGGGCCCTAGGGCCAGGCCAGCATTCAAATGCTCTGCCACCCGACGGTCACTCGGAATTCACTAACCACTCGGAAGGTAGCACTCCACTCGACCGGCCTACTTCACATGAAGAACCTGTCAGCACTCAGATAGAGAAGATCATGAGACCCCTGGAATCACAACGGTCAAGACGTGCGTCCACCCTCATCAAATGTAATTAATACACTCGTTACCAGTAACTGGCGTCCTTAAACTCCTTCTTGAACCCTTAGTAATGTCAGCAATCATGGGGCAAGGGCGCACTCTATATAAGCCTCCCCCTGCTACGTGGCAAGGGTTTGCATCTTTCATAAACCATACACTCAATCAGCAGCTCCAGAGCACCGAGACATAGGGCTATTACCTCCACTGTGAGGGGCCTGAACTCATAAATCCGAGCGTAACAACTGTGTCGTAGCAAGGCTCTGCCCTCTAATTCATACGCCTATACACTGTTGTCAGACTTACACCCATAACACCACCCACCTTTTTTACACCGGAAACCCCCACACCCATACCCCCGAACTGGTCAACATCCTTCCTTCTAACACCGCGATTGCAAAAGAGTTGTTTTTTGTCTTCTTCTCATTCTAAGTGTTTGCAGGTATCCACGATCCGCTTGAACGATCGAGGGATAGGTAAGAAATGAGGATGCATTGAACGCTATTTTGAACACCAGTGAGAGAAAAAAATAGTATGGTAGAGGAAATCAATTCCTTGGGGATAATTGAGGTGTAGTCATTAAACGCCCAATGCTTTTATCTCAAGTAATAACTCCTACGAAGGATGCTGGAGCACCTGCACCTGCACCCTAAGGCCTTCGAGGGAGAAGAGGGCCTCCGTGATGCCCGTTTGCTGATTGATACGTCTCCCTATAATTTTTGAAATATTCATACTATATTTAAATCATTCATTACTGGTTTTGGCACACTTTTATATTATTTTTCTAGACTAACCTATTATTCTATTGCCGAGTGTCAATTTATTCTGCATATTTTTGTTTTATAAAAATCAATATCTAGGTAGGTCCAAACAGCAAGGTGATTTAATATGATTTTTTTGGAATATATGTGATTTTTGGGTGAAGGAATCAACACAATGCGATGCCCGAGGGCCCCACAAGGGTAGGTGGCGCGATCACCCCCTGACCGCGCCATGGGACCCTATGGCTAGCCCTTAAGTAGATTGTAGCCCTTCTTTCACTGCAAGAAAGCTAATTTCTGGAGGAAAATCCCCTCAAAATGTCAGCCCGATCAGAGTTACGGATCTTCGGTTATAAAAGATACAATGTTCAACAAGAAAACAATAGCAAAAAACGGAGAGACAAAGAGAAGAGATCCAACCTCGGAGGGGTTCCCGCGCCTCCGGGAGCCATGGTGGCCAACGACTAGAAGGGAGAACCTCTCTCCATCTAGGGGGAGACCATGGAGGAAGAAGTCGAAGGGGGAACCTATCTCCCTTTCTCTCCGGATGGCGCCGGAGTGCCGCCGGGGGAACCATCATCGCAGAAATCATCTTCACGAACGTCCCCGTCTTGACAAACAATCTCTGTCATATCTATAATATTTTATTGTTTCATGACAATATTATACAACTTTTACATACTTTTGGCAACAATTTATATGATTTTCTTGGACTAACATATTGATCTAGTGCCCAGTGACAGTTCCTGTTTGTTGCATGTTTTTTGTTTCGCTGAAAATCCATATCAAAGGAAGTCCAAATGCTATAAACATTTACGAAGAATTATTTTTGAATATATGTGATTTTTGGGAAGTGGAATTAACACGAGACAATGCTCGAGGGGCCCACAAGCCCTAGGGGCGTGCCCCCTACCCAGGGAGTGCCTCGCAGGCTTGTGGCCATCCTGAAGTTTGGTTGGAGGTGTCCTTTGGCCGCAAGGAATCTTATATCCGGATAAAAATCATGTTAAAATTTCAGCCCAATCAGAATTATGGATTTCCGGATATTTAAGAAACGGTGAAAGGCCAGAAAATGGGGTCGCGAAACAGAAGAGAAATAGAGAGATAGATACAATCTCGGAGGGGCTTCCGCCCCTCTGCCACCATGGAGGCCATGGACCAGAGCAGGAACCCTCCTCCCATCTAGGGGAAGGCCATGGAAGAAGAAGAAGAAGAAGGAGGAGGGGGGCTCTCTCCCCCTCTCCCCCGGTGGCGCCGGAACATCATCGGGGCTATCATCGTGACGGTGATCTACACCAACAACTTCACCACCGTCATCACCAACTCTCCCCCCTCTATGCAATGGTGTAACCTCTCTCTTACCAACTGTAATCTCTAATTAAACATGGTGCTCAACGCTATATATTGTTATCCAATGATATGTGGCTATCCTATGAGGTTTGAGGAGATCCGTTTTGTCCTATGGGTTGATTGATGATCATGATTGGTTTTAGTTGTATGTTTTATTATTGGTGTTGTCCTATGGTGCTCTCCGTGTCGCGCAAATGTGAGGGAATATTGTTCTACCATTAGCTCCTCATTGGGTTTGACACTCTTACTTATCAGAAGAGGCTGCAATTGATTCCATATACTTGTGGGTTATTCGTTGTGGATAAAAAAATGCAAAATACTAAAAATAATACTTGCACGTTCATTCCTAGCTTAATTGCTTTAAAAAAGCGATGGTTGGGAGAAAACCCGAAAGTTTATAGTATTTTTATTCTTTTTTATGCCTTTAAACTTTTCTAAAACAAAAAATAAATAAAGTTGGGAATCTAAAACGTTTTGCGAAAACAGAAGTGATTGGAAATTTGTGTATTGAAGAAGGGAGGGTCAACCTTGAGCACTTGTGTTCATGCTCATGAAAACAATGTAAAAGAATTCATGGAAGTTTATCATAAAAATAATTATCACCTTGTATATACCACTTTACCATAAAAATAAAGTACCAAAGTTTGCCTTTAGGATGTTGCAATTGCATGTTTGTTAAGTGATGTGCAGAAACAGAAACTTTTACCTCCAATGTTTGAATTATCATTCTATACTGGAACGTGATCAATTCATGAATTTTTTACAGAGTGCTGCATTACAAATTATTCGTTACTTCCTAAGTTATCAGAATTTTTTGAGTTACACAGGTATGTATCTGAATTAGATTACTACAGACTATTCTAGTTTTGACAGATTGTTGTTATAGTTTTGTATATATTTATTCTAGATTTTTCATGACTTATGTTCGATGTGTAAATTGTGAAAATGATAGTATACAATATCTAATGTTTGAACATAATTACGAGACTTTTCTTGACAGTACATGATAGGTGATTTATTTTTATGTGTACTAACCTATCTCATGAGGTCTGTTAAGTTTTTTGTGGATGAAGTTTGTAAGATCTAGGGGAGACATCGATATGAGACGGACAAGGAGGGGCAAGAACAAAAGCTTGGGGATGCCCAAGGCACTCCAAGCTAATATCCAAGGAGACTCAAGCATCTAAGCTTGGGGATGACTCCAGAAGGCACCCCCTCTTTCTTATTCAACAATTATCCGTATGTCTCAGTCGGATCTAAGTTTTTATTCGTTCACATGAGATGTGCGATGTCTTGGAGTGTCATTTTTTATTTTGAATAAATATACACCATTCTAGTTGGGGATGATTTCTTATGTACCTTGTTTTATTTATTGAATGGTCCACACACTTCACTTATATCTCTTTAGTATGGCCTTGTAGAATGATCTTTGCACTTCACTTAAATATTTTGAATTTGGCCTTATAGAATGCTTCATGTGCTTCAATTATATCTTTTGAGCTAGGATATTTGTCTCCCTGTATTTATGTTATTTGTATAATGCCGTATGCACTTCACTTGTATCTTTTAGGGTATGGATGAATTATCATTGAAAGTGGGTTTGTATAGGTCAACTTTAGATATTGTTGATCCCACTATTTCAGAGGTTACACAATTCATATGGATTACATTATTCTTAAAAGTGGGCTGGAAGAGGTCAAACTTTAGTCATTAGTATCAACCCCACTATCTTGGAGACTATCATTTGAAGCACAAGAGCAAGGAGTTCATCGCCAACACAACATCTATTACCTTTTGGAGAGTGGTGTCTCCTAGATTGGTTAGGTGTCACTTGGGAGCCTCCAAGATCATGTGGAGTTGAACCAAGGACTTTGTAAGGGCAAGGAGATCGCCTACTTCGTGAAGATCTACCCGAGTGAGGATAGTCCTTTGTGGATGGAAACCATGGTGGAATTGACAAGGTTGCATCTTCGTGGACCCTTCATGGACTCGCGCAACCATAACCCTCCGTGGGTTGAAGTCTCCATCAACGGAACCACGCCAAGAATCATCGTGTCTTCATTGCGTTTGAAATCTCCAATCCCTCCTGTACTTACATGTGCAATGTTTTACTTTCCGCAACTATACACTTAAAATTGCATGTGTGGGGTAATGCTTGAGTTGTTAGAATTGCTGAAATCTGCCCACAACAAAAATTTGGAAAAGGATAGATTTTTATTTGGTCATGTAGTCTAATCACCATCCGCTAGACATACTTTCGATCCTACAAGTGGTATCAAAGCTTTGATCTCCATAGAGGTCCATATTTTGAATTTGCAAACATTGCTAGTTGAAAACATAAGATGAAATTGCATATTCTTTGCCATAACCCCGCTATCGGTGTCAAAACCGGCGGATCTCGGGTAGGGGGTCCCGATCTGTGCATCTAGGCGAATGGTAACAGGAGACGAGGGACACAATGTTTTTACCCAGGTTCGATCCCTCTTGATGGAGGTAAAACCCTACGTCCTGCTTGATTAATATTGATGATGTGGGTTACAAGAGTAGATCTACCACGAGATCAAGGAGGCTAAACCCTAGAATCTAGCCTATGGTATGATTGTTGTTCGTCCTAGGACTAAAGCCATCCGGTTTATATAGACACCGGAGAGGGCTAGGGTTACATAGAGTCGGTTACAATGGTAGGAGATCTACATATCCATATCGCCAAGCTTGCCTTCCACGCCAAGGAAAGTCCCATCCAGACACGGGACGAAGTCTTCAATCTTGTATCTTCATAGTCTTGGAGTCCGGCCGATGATGATAGTTCGGCTATCCGGACACCCCCTAGTCCGGAACTCCCTCAGTAGCCCCTGAACCAGGCTTCAATGACGACGAGTCCGGCGCACATGTTGTCTTCGGCATTGCAAGGCGGGTTCTCCCTCCGAATAATTCATAGAAGATTGTGAACACCAGGATAGTGTCCGGCTCTGCAAAATAATTTCCACATACCACCGTAGAGAGAATAATATTTACACAAGTTCAATCTGCTGACGTATTTGGTGGCGTGACGTCACACCACTACCAAGCCCTTACTTAAATTGTCTTTATTGTACCACCTCAGCGTGTTTAGTGAAGCGGTTTCCTTGGCACGTCTTGTCGAAGCAGAGATCGTGTTCCCCTTATTCTGGGATTCCCATCAATACGGACGTGGGTAACCCAACCGCGCCCGTCGCCACGCCCCCTCCATCGAAGGCGGGTTCCAAACGGTCACGAGGACGGCTCTCGGTATTCTTCCTCTTTATAATGAGACCAAGGCCGGTTCTTTTTCTTCAATCCTCAATTGAATCCGCCCCTCGCCCCCGAGTTCCGACACCCAGGGCTCCAGATTCGGGTACCTTCGACCTTTGACAATGTCCAGCTCCGACCCACGGGGCCGGTGGATGCCCTCCTCCGTCACGGAAGAAGACGTGTTAAAGCTGAGAGACGCCAGGTACTTGACCTATGAGATTTCGCATAGGTTGCCTGCCCGAGGGCAAGTTATCCCTACTCCCGAGCCCGGCGAGAGCGTTGTGTTCGTGTCTCACCTCCGTAGGGGTTTAGGCTTCCCGATGGACCCCTTCGTGAGGGGGCTCATGTTTTACTATGGGCTGGAATTCCATGACTTGGCTCCGGAGTCCATCCTCCACATCTCATCGTTTATTGTCGTTTGCGAAGCTTTTCTCCGCACTACCCCTCACTTCGGCTTGTGGCTCAAAACCTTCAATGTGGAGCCGAAGATGATCGAGGGGCGTCAGGCAGAGTGCGGAGGGGCGTTTATAAGCAAGAGGGCCGATGCTCCATGGCCCGAGGGCTCTTTTCAAGAGGAGCTCGGCATGTGGCAACAGGAGTGGTTCTATATCACCGCTCCCAGGGGCAGCAGGCAGAGGCCGCCGCCCGTCTTCTGCTCGGGCCCTCCACAACAGCTGACGTCATGGGTCAACATGGGGCGTGACTGGGGGCCGCCCAAAGACATACCCCTTTTGCAGGACCAGATTCGAGGCCTCCAAGAAAGGGAGATCAATCTAGTCGCAGTAGTACAGGTTATGCTGATCCGGCGCCTACTGCCCTGCAAATGTCGCCCCCTCCGCCTGTGGGAATTTAATCCGGAGGGGCCACGAGCTCTTCAACACTTTATAGATTTGACACCCATGGAATATACAAACTGTTCTTCGGATCGCAAGAGATGCGTCCGGACTTGACCGAGGACGCTGGCCTAAGCTGCAATCGCCCAGATACTCAAGTAAGTAGCCCTGTGTCCGGACACACTATCCACTTATTTATCGTGGGTTTGCCCTTTAACCTGCTATCCCTTGAACAGGAGTGGATAGCGCTAGCGAAACTGATACGGTGTCCGGCCCCCTCCCTGAGACCATGAAAGATCCCGTGTTAATCAAAATGTTGGAAGTTGCACCCTCAGAGGAGGGCGAAGGGGGGCACAGGGGAATTACCACCTCTACCAAGGAGGCTTTCAATAAGGGAGGAATCGAGAGTCCCTCCTTCCAGGGGGATAAGAGGACAGCTTCTGAAGACCCGGAGGCCAAGGCCTCGAAGCGGGGAAAGAAATATGTGCCGGAAGGTCCTGTGCCGGGGAGAGCCCCGGCCGCACTGTCTCCTCAGAGGAATCAGCCCTCCAGCGAGCCGTAAGTAAAAAAGGAGGAATTTTGTAATAGTGGATACCCCTGCTTAATTTTTGAGGGTAACCGAAGTTTTCATCTTGTAGTTCGGATCTCAGCCTGTCTCAACATAGCTCATCTTCGGGGGACCTTCGTCCGGAGATGATGGAGAGTGAAACGCCTCCATCTGTCGCCCCATCATGCGGGGCGGACGACCCTGAGGTGTCGTCGTGGAGGGTCTCCCTGAGTCCGGCGGGGCCTGAGAGTTCGGCACCCACTGGAGTACGGCCGGGGGAACTGTAGGATTTGCTTAAGAGGGCGTCCATCTCGGAAGATCACCGCACATTAATGAGTACGGTTATTGAAAGGATCTCGTCCGCCGAGAGCGGGTTGTATGAGGCCATCGGAAGCTTGCTGACGGGCTTTGAGGTATGCAAAAAATAACGTACCTTTTGACAGTTTTGCACATGAAGTGCGCCCTGTATAGATAGTAGCCCCTGAGACTTGGTATGCTGTCGAAAGCGATAGCGTGCCAAGGATTGTAATCTCAGTTATAGAATGCCGCCTTTCCTATGCAGGTGGCGGATTGTCCGGTGGCCAGCCGGACTGATGGATTTGCCGAGCTGAGAAGGCAACTCGACGTTGCGGATGCGGACATCTCGCTGGTCAATAAACGACTTGATGAGTCACAAGGTACGTGGTTGCTCCGCGGTCGCCTAGTAAGGGAGCTGACGCTCGTGCCTTACAATTTGTATGCTTGATGCAGATGGCGCTGCTGCTATGGAAGGCCTTCGAGCCGAACTTGCTCGGGCCAAGGAGCAAGCCAGAAAAAGCGAGGCGGCTGCCTCGAAGGCAGCGGAAGAGCTAGAAGCCGAGAAGGCTGCTCACTGCCGAAGCAGGGAGGAGATGGCCGGAATGGCCGCGAAATTAAAAGTTGCTACCGACCGCCAGGAGGTTCTTGAAAGAGAACGTCGAGCGGAACAAGAGGACCTGAAGAATGCCGACGCCGAAGCCAAGGATGCCCGTAGTGTGATGCGGGCTATGAAGGAGGAACTGCGTCAAATCCGAGACATTGTGGCTGGAAAGCCCTTTATGCTGCGCAGGAAGTTCACGGATCCGAA
Organism: Triticum aestivum; assembly: GCF_018294505.1. NCBI lineage: Eukaryota > Viridiplantae > Streptophyta > Magnoliopsida > Poales > Poaceae > Triticum > Triticum aestivum. The sequence goes on along the minus strand of NC_057807.1, from coordinate 453,364,175 downwards.
GTATGCTCAGCTTGGCCGATTGTATGGTGCGGAGGATCCTTATCTGGACTTGGCAGCGAGTGCGGCGGACGCAGTCGTGCACTTCCGAAGCCAGAAGGGTCACGAAATGGAAGAGCTTTTCTGGTCTCAATTCCATAGTCCGGAGCGTCAACTTCCGCTGAGTGATCGGCTGGTTGAGTGGGCTGAGCTAAATAGATTGTCCGGACTTGCCATGACGGATGTGGTCACTCATCTGTGGCCGGGAAGACCCAAGCCGAAGAGTTATTTTGGCTTGTTGCAGCAATTCCTTGGGGCGGTGCCGCGTATTGGGGCGATGAAGCGGTCGGCGTGTATAGAAGGTGCGCGGATGGCTCTTGCCCGTGGTAAGACATACTGGGCTGAGATGGATGCCACCGCTGTTGCATCCCGGGGTTCGGATAGAAGCCGGTTCCCCACCGAGCACTATTTTGAGGAAGTCCTGCAGGGCGCTCGTTTAATAGAGTCGCAGTGCTCAAAAAATGTTATGTTTGAGTGACATGTATGATTTCTGAGATCATGTTTATAATACAATAGCTTTTTATACTTGTGAGCTCAAGTATTGAACTATCTCCTGTGCGGCCGTATGTTTATGTATAATCTGAAAGATGGCAGTCTTTGGCTTCAGCCCCCACGCACATGGTGCGGGGGTGTTTGCAAAAAGAAAAACGCTTTGTCACACTTAATCCAACGTCTTGGTCCTTTTAAGGAGGTGATAGCGTAGCAAACTAGGCAACCGGACTATAATGCTTTATCACTTTCACTTAGCCATAGGAGCTCGAATGTGGGGCTACTATATAGCCCCTGGCGGCACCGCTCATCTCCGAACTCGGGGTGCGTATGTGCCTGACCGGGAAGCGGTCCTTCGTCAAAGCGGAGGAATTCTAAACATTCCAATTGTCGATCGAGTGGTTGACCAGACTCTCGCTATATCATGACAGTCAGTTTTCGGCTTTCTCTACTGAGGTGCTCGCCCGGCCGAACCGGGGCACAATCGCAGTAGTTCTCCTGGTGCCGCGTTAGCCGGTGATACGGAACGTAAGGCAGCAAAACACAGGAGCCGGGCAAACCCAACATTTGACCAAAGACATGATTCGGAGCTGATGCATATAAGGCCTAACTCGAGACGCCGAACACTCCCTGAGGTGTTCGGTCTTTATGATACCGGGCAGAACAATGCCCTAAGCCCCTAGTGTCCAGGTACAGACGGGAACTTCTGACGCGGCCGATGCCAAAACGCCAGCCTCCTCCTCGGCTATGGTAGGAAACCGGGGGATGTGTATCAACAAGAGACAGTAAGAAAGGTTTACACAGGGTCTTAATCTGAAAAGAATCCTTGCAACGGGTCCCTGCTGCACGTCTGCGCCTGTGTCTCCGTTGTGCTGTGTCCTGGACGGGTGTAGCACGTGCTTCATCTGTAAAAGAGAAGGACTTAGTTTCTAAGAAATATCGTGCAAAAGTTATGTTAAAATAGAGGATAATTTGGTAGATAAAGAAAGTTGAGCTTTATTGGCTCTCATTGTTGAAACGCGCGGCCCCTTATAAAGGGGGTGTGTGGCTGGGAAGCCCCTTGTTTATTCACGCTGGACTCGCCTAACCGTGTCCGGGGTCTGAATGACCCGTATTTAGGGGCCTTGACCTGCAAGGTCGGAGTGGCTGTCAAAGCAGCCCCGCGCTCTCCGTGGTCGAGGAACACTCGTAGTTACTCTTTAATGAGATTATGCCGCGTTAACCGGGCATCGTAGGTATAGGAGCCGTGTAGTGTGGTAAGGCGTTAAAGCGGGCGAAAGCTTTGCGTCCCAGTAGTGCTTGATGGCAACTGTGTAATGGGGCGCGGCGAAGAGTGAGCCTTTCGCGACGGCGGTTGCCGGATGAGCCGAACACAACCTCTAGTGGTACAGAGCCCGTATAGTTGGCTTAAAGGCCTGGCGTCGCTCCTTTGAAGGGAGTGCTATTATGGCGAATGTTGGTAGGGTCTATCCCCATTCTGCGGACAGTGTCCTGTCATGGCAGGAGCCGCGCTTTGTTGTCGTGTTATCACATGAAGTGAGTTCACTGTTTTGACTTCTAGTGGGAAAGTCTTCTGTTTTCCGGAGTGCTACTTTTGGGGTTCGTCACTTTCGCCTGGTGTATCAAGCCCCTTGTGTTTGGCGTTAAGTCTGCCGGACTGCTTGAAGACCCAACAACCTCTGTGGGTATGGTTTGCAGGCTTTCCGGGGGTACCATGTATTTGACATAGTCTGTCTAGGATCTTGTTTAGGTTGGATAGCTTGTTACTGTTGTCCTTGAGGGACAGCGTTGTGTTGTTCGGCCGAGAGTTTTTGAATCCGGCGTTGACCGCCGTACTGTTTGGGCCATTTTCCTTATTCCGGCGCTGATCCTTTCTGCATCGAGATTTCCCATTTCCATCCCTGACTTCGGATGTAATCGGGTCGCTGGTGCTGCATCTAGCCAGCCAGCTGTCTTCCCCCGCGCAAAAGCGGGTCATGAGGCTTGTTAGTGTGGCCATTGTTCTTGGTTTTTCCTGGCCGAGGTGTCTGGCGAGCCATTCGTCTCGGACGTTGTGTTTAAAGGCTGCTAAAGCTTCAGCGTCCGGGCAGTCGACTATTTGGTTCTTTTTAGTGAGGAACCTGTTCCAGAATTTGCGTGCTGACTCTCCGGGCTGTTGAGTTATGTGACTTAAATCGTCTGCATCTGGAGGGCGGACATAAGTCCCTTGAAAATTTGCTCGAAACGCATCTTCAAGCTCTTCCCACCTTCCAATGGTATTTTCTGGGAGGCTTTTAAGCCAATGCCGAGCTGGCCCTTTGAGCTTGAGGGGTAGGTATTTTATCGCATGGAGATCGTCTCCTCTGGCCATATGTATGTGTAGGATATAATCCTCAATCCAGACTCCGGGGTCTGTCGTTCCGTCATATGCCTCTATGTTTACGGGTTTGAATCCCGCTGGAAATCCATGATCCAGTACCTCGTCGGTGAAACATAGTGGGTGTGCGGCGCCCCTGTATTTGGGTGTGCCGTTGTCTTCAAATGCTCTGCGGGTTGTGTTGCTTCCTGGAGTCTTCTTTTTTGGCCCATAAATAGATCTGACTGGATCGTCCTTCTTCCGAGGATCTTTATGCTGATCGTGTGCCGGTTTGTGTGCGGCGCCCCTTGTTGCTCTTGGCCCGTTATCTGGTCGTCTATCCGGCCAGGCGGCTTCTTTCGTTTTTGGCAGCGGGGGCTCTAAGGCCTCCTCGTCAAATTCGGGCAATAGCTTGCGCTTCGGGTAGCTCTTTGTCTGGTGACTGGCGCCATGTTTATCTGCGTTGTTGAGTACTTTGCTCCATCTCATTCTGAGTGCGTCCTCCGCTGTTTTGAGCTTCCGCTTTTGCTTCTTCAAACTTCTTGCCGTGGCGACGAGCCTTTTATGAAGATTCGTATGCTCTGGTGATGTGAGATCATCTTTGCCAGGGATGGGTTGCCTGTCCAGTTCATCATGTTCGGATGGCTGCTTGGTGGCACGTGCATCGTCCACTGCTTCACCCTGCTCTAAGGCTGGGTCCGTATGGGTGCCGTTTTTATCGAGGCCGGTCCTCGGGCGGCACTTGCGTCGCCGTTTTGTTTGTTTGTTGGGGGAGTTGTCCTTCGCCACGTCCCGTTTTTCCTCATTATCGCTTCCTTTTGGTGTATCCACCATGTATACGCCGTGAGTTTGGGTGGCTTTCCAGTGCCCAGTAGGTGCTGGTTCTTGGTCATCTCCGGCATCGTCGTCCATACCGTCGATGTCTTCGGAGTCGTAGTCTAGCATGTCGGTTAGATCATCGACAGTGGCTACCAAGTGGGCGGTGGGTGGGTTTTGAATTTCCTCGTCGTTCGCATCCCAACCATCCTGGCCGCAGTCCGGCCAGGGCTCTCCTGATAATGAGAGATACCTTAACGAACTTAGATGTCGCCAAAAGGCGAGTGTTGAAAGATGTCCGGGGCCGTAAACTCCATGATCGGCGCCCAACCGGATTCGATTGGTGGGGGCGCGGGAGGTTCAGAGTCCGGCAAGGAGTCCGACACCTCGGAGTCACGAGCCTCGTGAGGGACAAAATCAGTGTTCGGCTCTATCGCCATAGAGGTTGCGGCACCCGAGGCGATGTCTAGCCATCCGTCCTCGATCCACGCGGCTGGCTCCGAATTGAAGATCGGAGCGGGCTTGAGTGCGGCCTCCAGGGTACTATCCGGCGGTAGAGCTAAATCATGCCCGACGTGACAGTGCGGCGCGCTCGGCTATGGCTCGAATCCATCGAAGATCAAGTCCCCGCGGATGTCAGCCGTGAAGTTCAAACTTCCAAATCTGACCTGACGGCCCGGGGCGTAACTTTTGATCTGCGCTAGATGGCCAAGCGAATTGGCCCGCAGTGCAAAGCCGCCGAATACGAAGATCTGTCCGGGGAGGAAGGTCTCACCCTAGACTGCGTCGTTGATGATGATTGAAGAAGCCATCGAGCCTATCGGTGATGACACAGAGGAACTCTCAATGAAAGCACCAATGTCGGTGTCAAAACCGGCGGATCTCGGGTAGGGGGTCCCCATCTGTGTGTCTAGGCGGATGGTAACAGGAGACGAGGGACACGATGTTTTTACCCAGGTTCAGGCCCTCTTGATGGAGGTAAAACCCTACGTCCTGCTTGATTAATATTGATGATGTGGGTTACAAGAGTAGATCTACCACGAGATCAAGGAGGCTAAACCCTAGAAGCTAGCCTATGGTATGATTGTTGTTCGTCCTACGGACTAAAGCCATCCGGTTTATATAGACACCGGAGAGGGCTAGGGTTACACAGAGTCGGTTACAATGGTAGGAGATCTACATATCTGTATCGCCAAGCTTGCCTTCCACGCCAAGGAAAGTCCCATCCGGACACGGGACGAAGTCTTCAATCTTGTATCTTCATAGTCTTGGAGTCCGGCCGATGATGATAGTTCGGCTATCCGGGCACCCCCTAGTCCGGAACTCCCTCACCCGCCATTTGGGATGTTGTTCATGTTGGCTTGCAAGGTGAATTCTTTGAGGATGGTAAAGAACCAGATCGTGAAGCGACCATGGAAGAATTGAAGATGTTGCAATACAATGCTCAAGCTTGTGATATTCTCTTCAACGGTTTGTGCCCCGAGGAGTTCAACAAGATTAGCCGCCTTGAGAATGCAAAGGAAATTTGGGATACTTTGGTTGATATGCACGAAGGTAACGAGTCCGTTAAGGAATCCAAGTTGGATGTGCTTCAAAGTCACCTTGATATGTTCAAGATGAAGGATGGTGAAGGAGTCGCCGAAATGTACTCTAGGCTTGCTCTTATCACAAATGCGATTGCCAGCTTAGGAAGTGAAGAGATGTCTGACAAGTTCATCATCAAGAAGATCCTTAGAGCCTTGGAGGTAAAATATGATACTATGTGCACATTGATCCGAATGATGCCCCATTACAAAGATCTCAAGACCACGGAAGTCATTGGATGAATTATTGCTAATGAGATGTCACTCAAGGATATGGAGGAGCTCCACAACAAGTACAGTGGTGGATACAAAGCTTCAAGTGAGGCTCCTACAACTTCAAGTGATAAGCAAGTATCCAATGAGAAATTAAGCCTAATGGTGAAGAACTTCAACAAATTCTACAATAATAGAAACAAAGGGAGAAGCTCCAACTCAAGGCACCATGAGCAAAGATCATCAAGTCGTGACCAAAATTGCTACAATTTTGGAAGACCCAGAGACTACTCCAATGAGTGTACGACACCTCACAAGAAAAGAGAAGACTCACCAAGAAGGAAAAGTAGAAGAGATGAATCACCTCATAGAGAGAGAAGTAGTAGAGATGACTGTTATGAACAAAGACCTTCTCAAAGAAACAAGGCATCGGAAGGGAGATACGAGTCAACCAAGAGATACCTAGAAGAAGACATCAAGCAAATGTTGGTGAATGGGTTTTCGGCTCCGACTCCGACAACCACTTCAAGAGAAGTTACCACTTTGACTTCGACTATAGTCAAGATGAAGGTGTTGCTGGACTTACTCTAGTATCATCCAACTCCCATGACATATTTGATTCACCAAATGAAGGAATTGGAAGATGCTTCATGGCTAAAGGCCCCAAGGTATCACACCCCAAATATCTTGATTTCAGTAGTAATGAGGATGATTTTCTAGGTGATGATGATTTTCTTGTTGGTAAAACTAGTGATGTGAGCTATAATGAACTTGCTAGTACTCATGATAGTCAAGATGAAACAAATGACAATGCTAAGAAGGAGATTGAGCATCTAAGTAAAGAACTAAACACTCTTAAGTTAGCTCATGAAACAACTCAAGAAGATCATAGAGAGCTACTACGAACTCATGAGAAGCTACGCTTCAAGAAGCTAAATTTGGAGCAAGAGCATGAGCTTTTTAAAGCAATCAATGATGATCTTCGAAAGAAGAGTTCTTCTTATATTTGCCAAACGTCTCCTATTGTCTACTTTTATTTCACAAGTTAAAACTACTCAAGCTAGTAACAAGAGTAAGAAAGGTTCTTCATCTAGTAGTAACAATAACAATGCTAAATACAATATTGTTGCTTTTGGTAATTCTCTTGATTCCACTAATGATTTTCTTAGCCAAGTTACACTTGAGCAAGAAAATACTTTATTGAAAGGAATTATAGAGAAAGGTGTTTACAAGAGTCTTGTCGGGAGTAAGCAATTTGAGGAAATTGTACGCAAGCAAGGAAGACACTGGAAGAATCAGGGTATTCATTTTAAACAAAATTCAATGACAATGAAGTTGAATGGGAAGAAGATTTATACCCCAAAACGAAGTTTGTTCCTCAGCAATAGAAGTATGACCCACTTCTTTTGGGGGAACACAAGCTCAAGATGATCTTCCAGCACAAGACCACGAGCTAAAAGGCAAGGACAAGCTTCAAGAAGAGATTGAATCATTTGAAGAAGCACCTCAAGCCAAGGCCAAGTGGGTTCCCAAGACTTCATCAAGTTCTACTTCATCATGTTCAACCACAACTCCAAGGATCCCCATCAAATTTATGTGGGTCCAAAAGAAGAAGAACTAGAGAATTCTTGAGGGTGACTCTGCCAACATACTTCACTCATATTCTTTTTGGCAAGAACTTCTACAACCAGCTTCAACATCTTGCACTAGCTAGTTCATGGTGTTAGAAACCCTATTGTTCGTAAGACAAGGGACAAGGTGTTCAATGCATACATGGATATCATCATATGTGCATTTCACTCTATGTCTATGGATATCCTTGTATGTTCCTTGTGGGACTAACCCATGTAGGTATTGGAATTGTAAAACTCAAGGACTGCTCCCAACTCTTGATGGACTACATCAACATTGAGTATCCACATCTACACTATCTACTTGAAGTCATCATCAACAAAACCCAAGGTTAGTTCATCCCTATTTGGGGGGATATCACATCTAGGGGGATCTTTTCTCTAAGACTTGAGCTAAAGTAACTCTAATGGCGTGAACACGTTAATGCTTTATGTAAAAGTGGCAACCCCACTTGTGCTTAAATGATGAGTATGACCTATGATCAAATGTTCTCATTTGGATCCTAAGTCAATATACTCATAGATAGATGACTATGTCATCACCCATTGCTTGATAGTTGCTAGAACTGGTTGTGCATGTTTGACACATATTTATTTGCAATCTTATTGTGTGGGCATGTTGGTATGCATATTTCTCATTCGAGGACATCCATTTGTAGTTTGTTTGATTTGGTTTATTTGGCCAATGGATCTACAAGAATGCCTAAGAACCTTCTCTAGCTATCTATCTTGACTTTTCTAAACTCTTTCATGCTATATCACAAAAACTTGAACAAGTCTCTTTCAGACCCTTTGGGTGAGGAGCACTGAGAGCCACCGATCTGACTAGGGTTTACCTCCAAAATGCAACCATTCGGTCTCTCTGAAACCACTTGGGCTAATCTGTTTTTTCTTTCTTAGAGATATTGATTTGAAATTATCGGTGTCACTGAGTTATATTACTCATAGCAGGTACTCATCTTGGTGCCACCAATTTGTTTCGCTCGGTCTCACCGACAGCTCATGGGTATATATATCACGCGGACCATACGTTGAAATTTCTCAGATGTCACGACTCCCCGCACACCCTTGCTGCCGTCGACCGTGGTCCCTGGATCATCTATTGGTCCTCGTCACCGGATTCCATCGCCGTCAACAACATTCTTCGCCGTCGTTGTCGCCGTAGAGGATCTACACCAAGTTAGGGTGAGATTTGATCCCATAGTGCTTCAACTTCTGATTCTATGCACTAGGGTAATTGTGCCCGCAAATTTCCCAAATATATTGAGACTTCTATTGCATCAAATTCCATAGAATTATATTTGAGCAAAAAAAATTTAGGTTTACGTTTGCGCAGAAATTATCTCAAAAAGACGGGGAGAATCAGACTCATCGATTTGGCCTCTCGCCATTGTACAGTGTACCTCTCGGTGCCATTGGGTGGTACAAATCGGTGAATCCGAGTCTAAGGTTTTTGTAGAACCCTAGCTTGTTGGAGAGACTGAAACACACCTTGGTCCGACCGAGTATGTGTGGCGAAGTCTCTGTAACAGCTTCGGTGCCACCGAAATTATTCACTCGAGTAGGGGTCCCAAGCCATGGATCATGGATCGAGGGTAACAAGAACGAAGGAGACGATGTTTACCCAGGTTCGAGCCTTCTTGATGGAGGTTAAACCCTACATCCCGCTCTTGTTTATATTGATGTGGATGTAACAAGTACAGAGTTGATCTACCTCGAGATCGTAAGATGTTGTCTAACTCTAGAGCTATGTGAATGAGATTGTGTAGATGGTCCCTCTACAGGCTAAACCCTTCGGCTTATATACACGCCAGGTAGGGTATCTAGGGTTATAAGGTCGGTATCTTGGCGATGAGGCGGTAGGAGAAGTCTTGGAGCGTACGACAAGTATTCGGCAGATGCAGTCCTGATCATCCCCCCTCGTGCAGCTTCTGGAGTCCATCTTGATAAGAATAAAGGCCCACCAGCCCGATCCGAGGAGCATGGTCCAACTAGGTTAGCACCCCTAGTCAGGACACCGTCAATAACAAGGATATCTAACAGATTCAGATATGATGCTGACCCGCGCAGGATTGACATCCATGAACTATCAAGTGCATGCAGAGAATCACCCCTATCTTCAAGAGAGCAAGAGGGCATGCTTCATCTCCTTCTTATGCCTGGCTTAGGGTTTCCCATTCACCCCTTCCTTTGGGGTCTGCTGGATTTCTATGGGCCACAACTTCATCACCTTAGCCCCAACTCTATTTTACATATCGCGAGGTACGTCGCCCTTTGTGAAATGCACCTCGGATGCGAGGCGCACTTCGGGCTGTGGTGAAGGTATTTCTACATAGTGCCCTTCTCCCCTACCGAGAAGTTATATGAAGTCGGGGCAGCCAAAGTTTGCCGAATAGAGGGGACCAAATACCCATCAGGCACACCTCGGGAGGATACCGACATCTGGCCGACCGAGTGATTTTACATAGACGACATTCCCCTTTTGGAGCCAGTCTGGTCTGGACTGCCATTGTTCTCCATGGAACCCCTGAAGAGGCATTATATCTCGAGGCCACAGGGTCCAGCCTCAGAGGAGAGTGCCAAGGTAACCAGATTGGTAGCTCAAGTGAAGCAATTGACAAGCACTGGCCTTACAATAATTGATGTAATGGCCACGATGATAAACCAAAGAGCCTAGACACTTCAGCATCACCCTCATCTATTGCGAGTTCAACAAGACTGGCGATTCTTCACGAACCATTCGAGAAAGTTTCTACGACCAAGCAGCCTTTGGAGCAGCACTGGCCGGCATCTATCAAGGGACGGCAAACGACTTTGTGATACGTCCATTTTGCATCATGTTTCTACATTGATATTTATTGCATTATGGATTGTTATTTCACCTTATGGTACAATACTTATGCCTTTTCTATCTTATTTTACAAGATTTACATGAAGAGGGAGATTGCCGACAGCTGGAATTCTGGACCGGAAAGGAGCAAATCTGAGATACCTATTCTGCACAACTCCAAATGCCCTAAAACTTTACAGAGATTTTTTTTGGAATATATAAAAAATATTGGGTGAGGAAACAATAGAAGGGGACCCACCAAGTGGCCACAAGCCTCCGGCACTCCCGCTAAGCTTGTGGCCCCCCTGGCCATCATCTCGTGCCCATCTTCTTCTATATGGAGGGTTTTGACCTAGAAAAATAAGACGGAAGCTTTCAGACGAAACGCCACCATCTCGAGGTGGAACCTGAAGGAAATATGTCGTAGAGGCAATAATAAAGTTATTATTTATTTCCTTATATCATGATGAATGTTTATTATTCATGCTAGAATTGTATTAACCGGAAACATGATACATGTGTGAATACATAGACAAACTAAGTGTCACTAGTATGCCTCTACTTGACTAGCTCGTTTATCAAAGATGGTTATGTTTCCTAGCCATGGACAAAAGAGTTGTCATTTGATTAACGGGATCACATCATTAGGATAATGATGTGATTGACTTGACCCATTACGTTAGCTTAGCACTTGATCATTTAGTATGTTGCTATTGCTTTCTTCATGACTTATACATGTTCCTATGAGTATGAGATTATGCAACTCCCATTTACCGGAAGAACACTTTGTGTGCTACGAAACGTCACAACATAACTGGGTGATTATAAAGGAGCTCTACAAGTGTCTCCGAAGGTACATGTTGAGTTAGCGTATTTCAAGATTAGGATTTGTCACTCCGATTGTCGGAGAGGTATCTTTGGGCCCTCTCGGTAATGCACATCACTATAAGCCTTGCAAGCAATATGACTAATGAGTTAGTTGTGGGATGATGCATTACATAACGAGTAAAGAGACTTGCCGGTAACGAGATTGAACTAGGTATTAAGATACCGACGATCAAATCTCGGGCAAGTAACATACCGATGACAAAGGGAACAACGTATGTTGTTATGCGGTTTGACCGATAAAGATCTTCGTAGAATATATGGGAGCCAATATGAGCATCTAGGTTCCGCTATTGGTTATTGACCGGAAACGTGTCTCGGTCATGTCTACATTGTTCTTGAACCCGTAGGGTCCGCACGCTTAAAGTTAGATGATGGTTATATTATGAGTTTGTATGTTTTGATGTACCAAAGGTAGTTCCGAGTCCCGGATATGATCACGGACATGACGAGGAGTCTCGAAATGTTCGAGACATGAAGATTGATATATTGTACGACTATATTTGGACACCGGGGGTTAATGGGCCTCATGGGCCCAAAGTGGAGAAGAGGAGGGGCGGCCAGGGCAGACCGCGCGTCCCCTCCCTCTCTAGTCCGAATAGGACAAGGAGGGGGGGGGGCGCCCCCTTTCCTTCCTCCCCTCTCTCCCTTCCTTCCCTTCTCCTACTTGGACAAGGAAAGGAGGGAGTCCTAATCCCGGTGGGAGTAGGACTCCTCCTGGCGCGCCCCCTCCTATCCGGCCGCCCCCTTCCCCTTGCCCCTTTATATACTGGGGCAGGGGGGCACCTCTAGACACAACAATTGATCATTGATCTCTTAGCCGTGTGCGGTGCCCCCCTCTACCATAATCCACCTCGATAATATTGTAGTGGTGCTTAGGCGAAGCCCTGCGTTGGTAGAACATCATCATCATCACCATGCCATCGTGGTGACGGAACTCTCCCTCGACACTCGGCTGGATCGGAGTTCGAGGGACGTCATCGAATTGTACGTGTGCAAGAACTCGGAGGTGTCGTGCTTTCGGTGCTTGATCGGTCGGGCCGTGAAGATGTATTACTACATCAACCGCGTTGTGCTAACGCTTCCGCTTATGGTCTACGAGGGTACGTGGACATATTCTCCCCTCTCGTTGCTATGCATCACCATGATCTGGCGTGTACGTAGGATTTTTTTTGAAATTACTATGTTTCCCAACAGAACCTTGGCAGGAGCAATCTAGGGCTCTGGCAGAGCTATTCCGTTGGGGAAACTTCCCTCTGGGAGGGGGAAATTGAAGCCATCCTCATCACCAATGATCCTCTCATCAAGGGAGGGTCAATCATCATCAACATCTTCACCAACACCATCTCCTCTCAAACCCTAGTGCATCTCTTGTATTCAATCTTTGTCTCAAAATCTCAGATTGGTACTTGTGGGTTGCTAGTAGTGTTGATCACTACTCGTAGTTGGCGCTAGTTGGTTTATTCGGTGGAAGATCATATGTTCAAATCCTTAATGATATTTAATACCCCTCTGATTATGAACGTGAATATGCTTTGTAAGTAGTCACTGTAGGCGTTCTAGGATCAGGGGTACCCAGACTTGCCTGCATACGGCCCATCATGTGGCTTCATCGACGACCCGGTATGGCCCAGCTGCAAGACTTCAAGGACTAGACCCTCGCGAGGGCCCCTGGCCTCGCGAGGCGAACGGCACCAAGACCTCCCAAGAGGCGGCTTCCCGAACCTACCTCTCGAGGAGTGGAGATTTCTATGGAGGCCCCTGCCTCATGAGGCGCAGGATGACGTGCGCCATGATGACCAAGGCCAGGCGGGTGCCAGCGGGCACAGTCGTACACGGGTTCCTGAGGAATCCCCCAAAGGTTTCCATTCCAGTGCAACAAGACCAAGACCACAGGATCGATAGGATGGATGTCATCATGGAGCCCATCCCTGTGTCGCACCAGAAGCTTTGCAGGCGAAGACCACCTTTCGTCAGGATAAGATGTACTGTTGTCTCCCTTCAGATTTAGCTGTTGTGGCAACCCTTCCCACCTTGTGCCTCGCAGGAAGAGGATCGCGTCTAGTATAAATATAGCTTAATCTCCACAGTAGAGGAAGGAATCAGATCATTTCCACCCTGATCAGATTCATCGAGCTCTTCGGCCATTGAGCTCTCCGGAGGTAGCTCATCCACTATACTAGTTCATCCACAACCTCCTCGTGAGGCCAATCAAACCACCAAAGCAGGAGTAGGTTTTACACACCAAGGTGGTCCGAACCTGGGTAAATCTCAGTGTACATCTTCTTTCCCCGCTGGCACGAACTTGACGAGGCCAAGCCATAGGGTGATACGCTTGAGGTAGCCGCTAGGATAGATATTCGCACACACCCCAGAGTTCGAACCGTGTTCTGGTCCGCAAAGCCCTGATTCCGACATTTGGCGCGCCAGGTAGGGGCGTGTCGAAATCCTTCTCCCGGCTTTGCTTCGTACCTGCATTGTCACTCCCATGGCCAATGCCCGCCGAGTTCACGCCGAGCGCGTGGCTTCTTGCGACGCCCAGACGTCGCCCGTGGGCCGTGGGGTTCCTCGTCGCTCCGCTTCCCCCCACAGACAATGCTGCCACCGACCATGCTGCTCACGAGCAGCAGGACTCTTCACTATCGCCTACCGTGCATCGTGACGACCGCATCGCCACTCCTTCCCTCAATCCGGCCACGACATCGTCCTACCATGCTCGCCGCGGGCCGGCAACCGCGCAGGCTGCACTCCTCATGGCTCGTCAGTTGCTGCGCTACCACCCCACTGATGAAGGCTATGACGCCTGGCTTGGTCGCATCACCGAGATCATCAACACCGCCAACGAGGCCCCGACGCCGTCCCACTCTCTCCGTCCCCCGCCTCCCCGTGTGGGCGACGTGGCCCATGGCGCACTTCCCCCTCCTCCTCTGCGCGGTGCTGACGACGAGCCAAGGTGTGACGTCATCCGGTGACCCTCTGCATGGGGCGCCAACACCGGCACGGGACGAGGCTAGCTGCTAGGTGGTATGACAGCCGCAGTACAACGCGCATGCGCTCCCCGCACCGCCGCGCTAACACCAGGACCAGCCGACTCAGGGGGCTATGGCAGGCGGGTGTCTTGACCATGCTCCCCTCGTGCAGGCCACGCCCGTGAGCGCGGCGGGCAGCTGTGCCTTCACCCGCGAGCTGCGATGCGTCGTTTGGCCCGGCAAGTTCAAGTCAGGCCTGCCTCCGCGCTACTGATACGTCCATTTTGCATCATGCTTTTATATCGATATTTATTGCATTATGGGCTGTTGTTACAAGTTATATCACAATACTTATGCCTATTCTCTCTTATTTTACAAGGTTTACATGAAGAGGGAGAATGCCGGCAGCTAGGATACTAGGCTGGAAAAGGAGTAAATATTAGAGACCTATTCTGCACAACTCCAAAAGTCCCGAAACTCCACGTAAGTTATTTTTGGAATTAATAAAAAATACTGGGCGAAGAAAGTACCAGAGGGGACCCACACCCTGTCCACAAGGGTGGGGGGCGCGCCCAACCCCCTGGGCGCGCCGCCTGCCTCGTGGGCCCCCCTGCCAGGTCTCAGATGACCATCTTCTGCTATATGAAGTCTTTTACCCTGGAAAGAATCATAAGCAAGCTTACAGGACGAAACACCGTCGCCACGAGGTGGAACATTGGCGGAACCAATCTAGGGCTCCAGCGGAGCTTTTCTGCCGGGGAAACATCCCTCCGGGAGGGGGAAATCATGACCATCGTCATCACTATCAATCCTCTCAATGGGAGGGGGTCAATCTCCATCAACATCTACACCAGTACCATCTCCTCTCAAACCCTAGCTCATCCCCTGTATTCAATCTTTGTCCCAAAACCTCAGATTGGTACCTGTGGGTTGCTAGTAGTGTTGATTACTCCTTGTAGTTGATGCTAGTTGGTTTATTCGGTGGAAGATCATATATTCAGATCCTATATGCATATTAATACCCCTATGATTATGAACATGAATATGATTTTTGAGTAGTTACGTTTGTTCCTAAGGACATGGGAGAAGTCTTGCTATAAGTTGTCATGTGAATTTGGTATTCTTTTGATATTTTGATGAGATGTATGTTGTCTCTCCTCTAGTGGTGTTATGTGAACATCGACTACATGACACTTCACCATTGTTTGGGCCTAGAGGAAGGCATTGGGAAGTAATAAGTGGATGATGGGTTGCTAGAGTGACAGAAGCTTAAACTCTAGTTTATGAGTTGCTTCGTAAGGGGCTGATTTGGATCAATATGTTTCATGCTATGGTTAGGTTTACCTTAATACTTCTTTTGTAGTTGCGGATGCTTGCAATAGGTGTTGATAATAAGTGGGATGCTTGTCCGGGAAATGGCTGTACCCAAGCACCAATCCACCCACATACCAAATTATCAAAGTAACGAACGCGAATCATATGAGCGTGATGAAAACTAGCTTGATGATAATTCCCACGTGTCCTCGGGAGTGCTTTTCTCTATATAAGAACTTGTCCAGGCTTGTCCTTTGCTACAAAAAGGATTGGTTCACCTTGCTGCACCTTATTTCCTTTTATTACTTGTTACCTATTACGAATTACCTTATCACAAAACTATCTGTTATCGATAATTTTGGTGCTTGCAGAGAAAACCTTACTGAAAACCGCTTGTCATTTCCTTCTGCTCCTCGTTGGGTTCGACACTCTTACTTATTGAAAGGACTATGATAGATCCGCTACACTTGTGGGTCATCAGGACTCTTTTCTGGCGCCGTTGCCGGGGAGTGAAGCACCTTGGATAAGTGGAACTTGGTAAGGAAAAAATTATATAGTGTGCTGAAATTTACTGTCACTTGTTACTACGGAAACTAATCCTTTGAGGGGCTTATTCGGGGTATCTTCACCCCTACCAGTAGAGAAAAGAGTTGCTCCTCAACCTACCGAACCTATTGAAAATGTTTACTTTGAAATTCCTTCAGGTATGATAGACAAACTGCTAGGTAATCCCTTTATAGGAGATGGAACATTGCATCCCGATTTACACCTAATCTATGTGGATGAAGTTTCTGGATTATTTAAGCTTGCAGGTATGCCCGTGGATGTTATCAAGAAGAAGGTCTTCCCTTTATCTTTGAAGGGAGAGGCATTGACATGGTTTAGGCTATGTGATGATATGGGATCATGGAACTACAACCGATTGAAATTGGAATTTCATCAGAAGTTTTATCCTATGCATCTTGTTCATCGTGATCGTAATTATATATATAATTTTTGGCCTCGCGAAGGAGAAAGCATCGCTCAAGCTTGGGAGAGGCTTAAATCAATGTCATATTCATGCCCCAATCATGAGCTCTCAAGAGAAATTATTATTCAAAATTTTTATGCTCGGCTTTCTCTCAACAATCGCTCCATGCTCAATACTTCTTGTACTGGCTCTTTTATGATGAAAACTATTGAATTCATATGGGATTTATTGGAAAGAATTAAACACAACTCTGAAGATTGGGATCTCAATGAAGGTAAGGAGTCAGGTATGACACCTAAGTTTGATTGTGTTAAATCTTTTATGGATAGCGATGCTTTTCGTGAATTTAGCACTAAATGTGGACTTGACTCTGAGATAGTAGCATCTTTCCGTGAATCATTTGCTACTCATGGTGACCTCCCTAAGGATAAGTGGTTTAAATATAATCCTCCGACTGAAGTAAAATTAGTTGCACCTATTAAAGTTGAAGAAAAGACTATCACTTATAATGATCCTATTGTTCCTACTACTTATATTGAGAAACCCCCTTTCCCTGTTAGGATAAATGATCATGCTAAAGCTTCAAATGTGGTTCGTAAGAGTAATACTAAAACACCTACACCACCTTAGCAAATTAAAGTTGAACCTAGTATTGCTATGGTTAAAGATCCCTTGGCTGATAATATTGATGGGCATGTTATTTACTTCTATGATGAAGCTGCTAGAATTGCTAGACCTGATACTAAGAATAAACATAGACCTGTTGTAGGCATGCCTATTATTTCTGTTAAAATAGGAGATCATTGTTATCATGGCTTATGCGATATGGGTGCTAGTGCTAGTGCAATACCCCATTCCTTGTACAAAGAAATTATGCATGATATTGCACCCGCTGAGATAGAAGAAATTGATGTTACAATTAAGCTTGCCAATAGAGATACTATTTCACCAGTTGGGATTGTTAGATATGTTGAAGTTTTGTGTGGGAAAGTTCACTATCCTGCTGATTTTCTTGTTCTTGGTTCCCCACAAGATGAATTTTGTCCCATTATATTTGGTAGACTCTTCTTGAATACTGTTAATGCTAAGATAGATTGCAAAAAGGATATTGTTACTATTGGTTTGGGTGATATGTCTCATGAATTTAGTTTTGCTAAATTTCGTAGACAACCCCATGATAAAGAATTGCCTAGTAAGGATGAAATTATTGGTCTTGCTTCTATTGCCGTGCCTCCTAATGATCCTTTAGAACAATATTTGCTAGACCATGAAAATTATATGTTTATGAATGAAAGAAGGGAGATAGATGAAGTATTCTTTAAACAGGGACCTATTCTGGAACACAACTTGCCTGTTGAAATCCTAGGGGACCCTCCTCCACCCAAGGGTTATCCCGTGTTCGAGCTTAACCATTACCCGATACTCTTAAATATGCTTATATTGATGAAAAGAAGATATATCCTGTTATTATTAGTGTAACCTTTCAGAGCAGGAAGAGGAGAAATTATTGAAAACTCTGAAGAGGCACTGTGCTGCTATTGTATATACTCTTGATGATCTTAAGGGCATTAGTCCCACTCTATGCCATCAAAAAATAAAACTGGAGAAAGATGCCAAACCAGTTATTGATCACCAACGACGGCTAAATCCTAAGACGAAAGAAGTGGTAAGAAAATAAATACTAAAGCTCCTGGAGGCAGGTATAATTTATCCCGTTGCTGATAGTCAGTGGGTAAGTCTTGTCCATTGTGTCCCTAAGAAGGGAGGTATTACTGTCGTGAATTGATCCCACAAAGAATTGTTACAGGCTATAGGATGGTAATTGATTTCCGCAAATTAAATAAAGCTACTAAAAAGGATCATTACCCTTTGCCTTTTATTGATCAAATGCTAGAAAGATTATCCAAAAATACACATTTTTTCTTTCTAGATGGTTACTCTGGTTTCTTTCAAATACCCGTGTCAGCAGAGGATCAAGAAAAGACCACTTTTACTTGCCCTTTCGGTACCTTTGCTTATAGACATATGCCTTTTGGTTTATGTAATGCACCTGCTACCTTTCGAAGATGCATGATGGCTATATTCTCTGACTTTTGTGAAAAGATTGTTGAGGTTTTCATGGATGATTTCTCTGTTTATGGATATTCTTTTGATGATTGCTTGAGCAACCTTGATCGAGTTTTGAAGAGATGAGAAGATACTAGTCTTGTCTTGAATTGGGAAAAGTGCCACTTTATGGTTAATGAAGGTATTGTCTTGGGGCATAAAATTTCTGAAAGAGGTATTCAAGTTGATAAAGCTAAAGTTGATGCTATTGAAAAGATGCCATGTCCCAAGGACATTAAAGGTATCAAAAGTTTCCTTGGTCATACCGGGTTTTATATGAGGTTCATTAAGGACTTCTCTAAAATTTCTAGGCCTCTAACTAATCTCTTACAAAAAGATATTCCCTTTGTCTTCGATGATGATTGTGTAGAAGCATTTGAAATACTTAAGAAAGCATTGATTTCTGCACCTATTGTTCAGCCACCTCATTGGAATTTACCCTTTGAAATTATGTGTGATGCTAGTGATTATGTTGTAGGTGCTATTTTAGGACAAAGGGTTGATAAGAAATTAAATGTTATTCAATATGCTAGTAAAACTCTAGACAATGCCTAGAGAAATTATGCTACTACTGAAAAAGAATTTTTAGCAGTTGTATTTGCTTGTGATAAGTTCAGACCTTATATTGTTGATTCTAAAGTAACTGTTCACACTGATCATGCTGCTATTAAATATCTGATGGAAAAGAAAGATGCTAAACCTAGACTTATTAGATGGGTTCTCTTGCTACAAGAATTTGATTTGCATATTATTGATAGAAAGGGTGCTGAGAACCCCGTTGCAGACAACTTGTCTAGGTTAGAGAATGTTCTTGATGACCCACTACCTATTGATGATATCTTCCCTGATGAACAATTAGCTATAATAAATGCTTCTCGTACTACTCCATGGTATGCTGATTATGCTAATTACATTGTTGCTAAATTTATACCACCTAGTTTCACATACCAGCAAAAGAAAAAGTTTTTCTATGATTTAAGACATTACTTCTGGGATGACCCACACCTTTATAAAGAGGGAGTAGATAGTGTCATTAGACGTTGTGTACCTGAGCATGAACAGGAACAGATCCTACGCAAGTGTCACTCCGAGGCTTATGGAGGACACCACGCTGGAGATTGAACTGCACATAAGGTATTGCAATCTGGTTTTTATTGGCCTACTCTCTTCAATGATGCCCATAAGTTTGTCTTGTCTTTCGATGAATGTCAAAGAATTGGTAATATTAGTAGACGTCAAGAAATGCCTATGAATTATTCTCTTGTTATTGAACCATTTGATGTTTGGGGCTTTGATTATATGGGACCGTTTCCTTCCTCTAATGGGTATACTCATATTTTAGTTGTTGTTGATTACGTTACTAAGTGGGTAGAAGCTATTCCAACTAGTAGTGCTGATCATAACATTTCTATTAAGATGCTTAAAGAAGTTATTTTTCCGAAGTTTGGAGTCCCTAGATACCTAATGACTGATGGTGGTTCACATTTTATTCATGGTGCTTTTCGTAAAATGCTTGCTAAGTATGATGTTAATCATAGAATTGCATCTCCATATCACCCACAGTCTATTGGCCAAGTAGAATTGAGTAACAGAGAGCTTAAATTAATTTTTCAAAAGACTGTTAATAGATCTAGAAAGAATTGGTCCAAGAAACTTGATGATGCATTATGGGCCTATAGAACTGCATATAAAAATCCTATGGGTATGTCTCCATATAAAATGGTTTATGGAAAAGCATGTCACTTACCTCTCGAACTAGAACATAAGGGAGATTGGACCATTAAAGAGCCCAATTATGATTTCAAACTTGCAGGTGAGAAGAGGTTATTTGACATTAGCTCACTTGATGAATGGAGAACTCAAGCCTATGAGAATGCTAAACTGTTTAAAGAGAAAGTTAAAAGATGGCATGACAAAAGGATACAAAAGCGTGAGTTTAATGTAGATAATTATGTTTTTCTTTTCAACTCTCGTTTAATATTTTTTGCAGGAAAACTCCTCTCTAAATGGGAAGGTCCTTACGTCATCGAGGAGGTTTATCATTCCGGTGCCATAAAATCAACAACTTCGAAGGACGAGTCCAAGGGTGGTGAACGATCAAAGAATCAAACATTATATCTTAGATAATCCAATAAATGTTGAAACTAATGTGATTGACCGTAAACCCAGAGGAATACATAAGGGACACTTTCCAGAACGTTCCAGACTCCGAAAAGGAATAGGTATGTGGTACTGTAAGTAAATCGACTCCAAAACAGTTCTAATAGCAAATTTTCTTTGTTTTGGAATATTTAAGAAAATAGGAAAATAAGAAGTAGTCCGGGAAGGACACGAGGCATCCACGAGGGTGGAGGGCGCGCCCTAGCCCCCTAGGGGTGCCCCCTGCCTCGTGGGCACCTCGTGTGCCCTCCGGACTTTGTTTTCTTGCACGAAACTTCTTTTGGTCGGTAAAAATTTATTATATAATCTCTCGAAGGTTTTGACCACCGTACCATGACGAAATCCTCTATTTTTATTTTGAGTCGTTTCTATCGTATATTAGAGCAAGATGTCTTCTCAAGAGTCAGTAGGGGAGAGCCAAGTGTCTCATCCGACACCGGGTCCAGGAGCATACATCGATGCTGACAACTTTGGGCCATTAACGGAGGAAGAGATGGAGGCCGATTTGAAAAGGATAGATGCCATGGAGGAAGATCAAGAAGTTACTTCTCGCTTCCGAGACGGATTCACGATGGGGGAGCTATAGAGCTCAGCTATTCCAAACTCTGTCATCCCTTCCAGTGTTAGATTCCTTTCTTATGAAAATATGAAAAAGAGTGTGACTTGTTCCCCCGCAGCTATGCAACATCCATGGGTGAAAGGTTCTTTAGCCGTCACGGGTAAGCTCTATAAGGAAATAATGTACCTCAAGCAGCAAGTCAATAATCTCGAGGAGGAGAATCGTATCCTGAGGGGCATCATCGCAAGCAATATCACACCACCACCTCCGAAGACGGAGACATAATCACATGGGTATGGGCACTCCCTTTGGCAACTGCCAAGCTTGGGGGAGGTGCCCCAGTATTGTATCACCATCACACTCCTATCTTTACCGTTTTCTTAGTTCAATCCTTTTGGTAATATCTTGATCTAGTAGAATAAATTTTTGGTATGATTTAGTTTTGAGTTTTGCCTTATGATCCTCTATGTATTCGAGTCCATGAGCCATATATAATAAAGATTAGTGTTGAGTCAAGGGCTTTGCTATCTTGCTATGATCTTGAGGGAATAAAAGAAAAATAAAGAAAAAAAGGAAATAAAGAGATCATACTAATCTTATGGAGAGTAATGGCTTCACATATAAAGAGTATGATGAATAAAAGTGGTTGAGAGTTGAAAAACATAGTTTTGGTCATTGTTGCAATTAATAGGAAGTAATAAAGAAAGAGAGGTTTTCACATATAAATATACTATCTTGGACATCTTTTATGATTGTGAGCACTCATTAAAATATGACATGCTAGAGAGTTGATGTTGGACAAGGAAGACAATGTAATGGGTTATATTTTCTTATATCTGAAATAAAGTATATTGTCATGGATCATCCAACATGTTGAGCTTGCCTTTCCCCCTCATGCTAGCCAAATTCTTTGCACCAAGTAGAGATACTACCTGTGCTTCCAAATATCCTTAAACTCAGTTTTGCCATGAGAGTCCACCATACCTACCTAAGGATTGAGTAAGATCCTTCAAGTAAGTTGTCATTGTTGTAGGCAATAAAAATTGCTCCCTAAATATGTATGACTTATTAGTGTGAAGAAAATAAGCTTTATATGATCTTGTGACATGGAAGCAATAAAAGCGACGGACTACATAATAAAGGTCCCTATCACAAGTGGCAATATAAAGTAACGTTCTTTTGCATTAAGATTTCGTGCATCCAACCATAAAGCATATGGCAACCTCTGCTTCCCTCTGCGAAGGGCCTATCTTTTATTCTTGTCTTACATGTGGCAATATATGTTGTTGTTATAAGAATGATCATGATGCCCTCATGTCCGTATTTTATTTTATCGACACCTCTATCTCTAAACATGTGGACATATTTTTTGATATCGGCTTCTGCTTGAGGACAAGCGAGGTCTTAGCTTGGGGGAGTTGATACGTCCATTTTGCATCATGCTTTTATATCGATATTTATTGCATTATGGGCTGTTGTTACAAGTTATATCATAATACTTATGCCTATTCTATCTTATTTTACAAGGTTTACATGAAGAGGGAGAATGCCGGCAGCTGGGATTCTGGGCTGGAAAAGGAGCAAATATTAGACCTATTCTGCACAACTCCAAAAGTCCTAAAACTCGACGAAAGTATTTTTGGAATTAATAAAAAATACTGGGCGAAGACGGTACCAGAGGGGGCCCACACCCTATCCACGAGGGTGGGGGGCACGCCCTACCCCCCTGGGCGCACCCCCCTGCCTCGTGGGCCCCTTGTCAGGCCTCCGGTGACCATCTTATGCTATATGAAGTCTTTTACCCTAGAAAAAAAATCATAAGCAAGCTTACGGGACGAAACACCGCCGCCATGAGGCGGAACCTTGGCGGAACCAATCTAGGGCTCCGGCGGAGCTGTTATGCCGGGGAAACATCCCTCCGGGAGGGGGAAATCATCACCATCGTCATCACCAGCGATCCTCTCAGTGGGAGGGGGTCAATCTCCATCAACATCTTCACCAACACCATCTCCTATCAAACCCTAGCTCATCCCTTGTATTCAATCTTTGTCCCAAAACCTCAGATTCGTACCTGTGGGTTGCTAGTAGTGTTGATTACTCCTTGTAGTTGATGCTAGTTGGTGTATTCGGTGGAAGATCATATGTTCAGATCCTATATGCATATTAATACCCCTCTGATTATGAACATGAATATGATTTGTGAGTAGTTACGTTTGTTCCTGAGGACATGGGAGAAGTCTTGCTATAAGTAGTCATGTGAATTTGGTATTCGTTCGATATTTTGATGAGATGTATGTTGTCTCTCCTCTAGTGGCGTTATGTGAACGTCGACTACATGACACTTCACCATTGTTTGGGCCTAGAGGAAGGCATTGGGAAGTAATAAGTAGATGATGGGTTGCTAGAGTGATAGAAGCTTAAACCCTACTTTATGAGTTGCTTCGTAAGGGGCGGATATGGATCCATATGTTTCCTGCTATGGTTAGGTTTACCTTAATACTTCTTTTGTAGTTGCGGATGCTTGCAATAGGGGTTAATAATAACTGGGATTCTTGTACAAGAAAGGGCAGTACCCAAGCACCGGTCCACCCACATACCAAATCATCAAAGTAACGAACGCAAATCACATGAACGTGATGAAAACTAGCTTGGCGATAATTCCCACGTGTCCTCGGGAGGGCTTTTCTATATATAAGAACTTGTCCAGGCTTGTCCTTTGCTACAAAAAGGATTGGGCCACCTTGCTGCACCTTATTTTCTTTTATTACTTGTTACCCGTTACGAATTACCTTATCACAAAACTATCTATTATCGACAATTTCAGTGCTTGCAGAGAAAACCTTACTGAAAACCGCTTGTCATTTCCTTCCGCTCCTCATTGGGTTCGACACTCTTCCTTATCGAAAGGACTATGATAGATACCCTACACTTGTGGGTCATCAGCTACCACGGCACCCCTGACCCTGTAGAGTTGCTCCAGCTCTACTCATTGAACATCGCGGTGGCGAATGCTGACGACTAGGTCATGGCGAACTGGTTCCTCATGGCTCTCAAGGATGGCACACGGTCCTTGCCCCTGCATCTCCCAGAGGGCTCAGTCTCCTCTTGGGATGAGCTCCACGAGTGATTCATCACCAACTTCCATGGCGCCCGCGACCGCACCCTCACTTTAATGACCTGCGGCATGTGTAACAGCAGCCGGGCGAAGCTCTCCACAAGTACATTCAGCGTTTCATGAATGTTCGCCTAAAGATCCCGAAGGCCTCAGACGAATCTGTCATCTCGGTGTTCACCTAGGGCATCAAGGACGTCAAGATGTGTGAGGAGCTGGCCATCCACAATGACATGTGCTCGGCTTTGGAGATGTTCAATCTGGCGGACAAGTGCGCCAGGGCCGAGGAGGGCCGCCTCTCCCTCCTTGAGAGCCCTGAGGCCGACCCTGAAGACAAGAAAGACAAGGTCAAGGAGGTGAAGCGCAAGGGCCCTACTGTGCTGGCGGCAGAGATTGAGCTGAAGCGCGGCCGCGACTGCGACGAGCCAGTCAAGGATAATTGCCTGTTCTGCATCTTCTAGAACCTTCACACACACAACACCAATGACTGCCAGGAGCTCAGGGCGCTCCGGGATGAGCGCCTCGTATGCCGCCCCGAGCATGGCAACCATGAGTTTTTCGTGAGGGAGGCCGCGGCGGAGGCAGCTGGGACAACCGCAACCCTCGTCAGGGCGGGTGTGACCAGCCTCGCGAGGATGGATGGCGCGACTAGCCTCGCGATGGCCCCTGGCGGGATCAGCCTCGTGAGGCCCATCCTCTGGGCAATGCCAACCTCCCTTCGCTGCCACCGCCTCCAAGGAGGAACGAGACAACCATCAAGACAAGGGGACTGGGGGCTTCCAGGAGACTCACGTGATCGCCTACATGCTCGGTGGTGCCCAAGTCCCTGCCTCAAACCGCGTCATCAAGCAGTTCTCCCGTGAGGTGAACGCGGCCCTCCCGAAGCTTGAGGCCGCACGCCCCCTCAGGTGGTCGCAGTATGCCATTACCTTTGACTCGAAGGATCACCTCAAGTGCTCAGATGCAGCCGACACGCTCCCTATGCTTTGCACGCCCACCATCAGCAATGTCTCTGTCACTAAGACCCTCATCAACGGTGGCGCTGGTCTCAATGTGCTTTCTGTCAAGACCTATGAGAGGCTGCAAGAGCCCTACGATCACCTCATTCCCACCAAACCGTTCTCTGGGGTGACTGACGGCTCAACCACCCCTCTGGGCCAAGTGCGCCTCCCTGTCACCTTCGGCAAGCGCAACAACTATCATACATAGCTCATTGACTTTGACGTCCCCCACATTGGCATCCCGTACAACGCCATCCTGTGTATCCTCCCGTTGCCAAGTTCACAGAGCTTGTTCATCACGGCTACAACGTCCTCAAGATGCCAAGATGCAGTGGCATCAACACTGTCGCCTGCGATGAGAAGGACGTGGTCTGCTCTCTCGAGCGCGCCTACCAAGCTGCAGCGGCCGACAAATCTGATGACAAAGGCGGCATCCTACCTCGCGAGGCCACCCCCGCAAGGAAGAAGCAGCTCCTCCCCATGAGCCACGTGGAGGCCGGGAAACCTGCAGGCAATGCTTCAGGCTCCGGGCCCGTTGCCGGGGCACCTCTTCCTATCGCATAGGAAGGCGCTCCCGGCGCCTCCTTCAGGATAGGGCCATGGGCTTCCATTTGGAGAGCCTCTGACCTGACCAGCGCGACGAGGGAGGTGCTCGAGCACCACTTGGAAGCGTGCCTTGATGCGCGCCCCAAAAGCAAGGAGCACGGCACGAGGCGCCAGGAGCACGAGAATTCATCACCAATGCAATCGAGGAGCTTCAGGAGGCGCAAGCCATGCGCCGCGAGCGCCGCCCCGCGTGGTCCAGCAGTGCAGCCGCTAGCCCCGACGTGAGTGGCAAGCTACACATTTGCGTCAACATCGCGGGCCCCAACTTGGCCGCTTCGCAGGACCTCCTCTGGCTGTCGCGCGTCGGCCAGAGTGGGTGCTACCCCTGCAACTACGTCTGCATGCGGTTCGGCCTGATGAACGTGGGCGCCTCGTACAAGCGCCCGACGCAGTGCGCTATGGCGTCGCATGAGGCCAGGCGCTTGACAATCGTGTCTTAGGAGGTCCTGGACCCTTGAAAGCCACCTGAGTGTCGTGAGCCCCCCAGGCCTCCGGAGCCGCCCAACTCATGAGGAGCAACCTCCTCGACACGCTTCTTCAGCTACCTCGACGCTTCTACAACACTGGTGCCAGGTGAATTTTTGGTTTGTTCAAGTGAGGGCGCCCCCCGGGCTGCATTATCCTCAGGCTGTGTGGGTCACCCCCGTAGTTTTTTCTTTTCACTTCATTCATGTACCTTAAACTTGTTATACTTCCATGAGCTACTGTGATCGTTAACCTTGTGCATGGTGATGTATCACCCCTAGAGCCACCACTGCAGGCTTCGCGCTTTGCATGCTCTTCCCTTGAATGTCCCTTGAGAGGGGGCTACCGGCACGGTGCCTGTGCTCGGGTCCGTCCCAGCAGCACTCATAAATCTAAGAGATTGAGCTCTAGCTCACGGGCCAGCCCCATGCACGTGAACTCATCGGGTCCTTAGTGCCTTCGTCTTCTCATGGAATGATCACGAGCAGATTAGCAACCGTGCGTCGCCTCTCATATTTCATGACTGGCTAATATGCAGAAAACTTAGGAGATAGGCCCTCGAGCGGCTTTTGACGATCCCTTCTCAGGGGGGGGTTGGCTTTGACTAAGAAGCAACTTGACCAGCAAAGGCTAGGTAAATTGATGAGCCTACCGTGATGCCTGCAAGGCCATCTTTCCTAGCAACTCCCGCAAGGCAAAACCACTCCTTTTCTGCACAAACTGCTTGCACGTTTAAAGGGGGATCTTGAGCATCGCGCCTCAAGAGCTCCTACTAGCTCTCGAGCCCTCACCCCCTGGCACTTTGTCCGTGGCATCATGACCTGGAATACCAGCGGCAGCTAAGCTTTGCTCGAGGGCCGGGTCCTAAAGATGTAGAGCATCATGGTGGGAAAAGAGATGGGAGGTGAGCCTTGCAAGGGAACACATGGAGAGGGGTGCGGCCCGACGGTACAAGCGTTTCTTCAAAGTATGATGGGTGTTAGTTTTTTTCACGCACCCCTAGCGGGACTTGTGTTGGTTCGTTGCAGAGCAAGAAGCGCACACAAGATTAAAAACTCCGGAGAAGCGCGCCTTCACAACATAGGAACCCACCACGGGCCACCTGCACGACAAGCTAAGTTATCCTATTTACACTAGGCGTGAACCTTACTATTACTGCCTTACCTAGACTCTCGCAGCCTCTCTCGGGCAAGGAATCCCCCCTCTTTAATCTATCGCGAGCCACTTGTACGCCAAAGGGGACCTCGTGAGCATCGTGTCTCAAGAGCTCTTACCGGACCTCGGGTCGCTCACCTCCTGACCTTGCACACGGCATGCAACCTGGCATACCAGTGACGGCATAAGCTTACCTGGGGACTGGGTCCTGTCAACGCAAAGTGCCAGTCTACCATAAGAACAAAAAGGGGACCCGTGCCCAAGCGAGAAATGCAGATGCAATTTAAGAACATAAGATGGAAACGCTGAGATAAAGGCGCAAGTGCTGGAGTTCCTTACATGCCCCCATGGGGCCCTGCATGACTCTGGTGTAGGAAATGAAACAATAGAAATGGCCTCCCAAGGTCCGCAGCTGAGGAGGCACTGACTCCGACGTCACATCGCCTAGCCGGTGTCCTCCTCCTCCTTGACCCATGAGCAGCCACATGGCGGCTTGCCATCCTCGGAGGAGGTGCCGTTGTTGCTGAAGGTGTCACGACCGTTCCCAAGGGCAAGTTCGCCGCCGAGGATGCCGCCGCCACCATGACCTTCGTCATTGGAGAGGTGGTCGCCGCCGCTGCTGTCGCCCTCTGGGCAGCAGCCTAGGCGCCCGCCGGCTTCCCCGAAGATCTTCATGAAGAGCGTCATCGCCCCATCGTACTTGAAGTGGAGGGTGAGCTCCCCTTGAAGTCGTGGGCTCGGGCGAATGTCTGCCACCCGTGGGTCAGGAAAACATGGCCCGGTGGGGTAACCTCAACCTTCGCTCACAAAGATTGGTTCCAGCAGCCGTCAGGGTGTAGCTAGAGCCCAACGGGCCCTCCTGCAAGCAACTCCTTCGTGAAGGAGCACAAGAGCTGGATCCAACTGAACAGTGGACTCTCCATCCACACCACAAACTCTTGGGCCATGTCGCCCGAGCGAGACCGTGGGCGAACTGGTCTCATGGTTTCCGCGTGCCTACCCCCTCGACCTCGGCCGCCACGGCTTCTGCGGCCGTGTCCGCAGGAGGATCTTTTCCCATGGCTGTCGGAGCCGATGTGTACCCCTAGTGGAGCATGCCTGAACCCCTGGGGCACTGCCGCTGATGTTGCGGTGGACTTGCAGGGACAATCGCTCCCCCTTTTGGTCCCCGGCAGCTCTGGCTTGTCCCGTGGCGCTTCCCCTTCTCCGTGGCGGAGAACCTCCTAATGGCGCCATGGCTACTTCGACAGAGGCTCGGAATGGAGGAGCGAGAAGACGAAGATGGGATGGGGGCTTCATTCCCTTCGCCCTTTTATGGATGATCGAAGGAGGCCAACCGGCGCCCCTTCACATTTGGAGCAATGATGACTCTGTGGCGCATGCTAGACTTTTGTCAGTCTGGGCAGTTGTCGAGGTGACATGGGGAAGTGGAGGCGTCCCCGTCCCGTCGTGCACCACACGTCAAGCCTAGCCCGCATGCTATTAGGGCCCGCGACGCTTCGCCCTTCACCCCTTGCATTCTCTTTGAAGCCAGGCTGAGCATGGCTTGGGCCTAGGGGCTACTGTCGATGTTCTGGGATTGGGGTACCCATACTTGCCTGCATATGGCCCAACACGTGGCTTCATAGACGGCCCAGTACGGCCCAGCTTCAACACTTCAAGGACAAGACCCTCACGAGGGCCCTTGGCCTAGTGAGGCGAATGACACCAAAACCTCCCGAGAGGTAGCTTGCCGGGCCTACCTCCCGAGGAGCAGAGATCTCTATGCATGCCCCTGCCTCATGAGGCGTGGGATGACATGAGCTATGATGACCAAGGCCAGGCCGGCGCCAGCTGGCGCAGTTCGGGGCAGTTTCCTATTTTGTGTTAAGGGGGAAAAGACGTACGCGGGTTCCTGAGGAATCCCCCAAAGGTTTCCATTCCAGTGGAACAAGACCAAGACAGTGGGCTCGGCAGGACGGATGTCATTGTCGAGCCCACCCCTACCTCACGACCAGAAGCTTTGAAGGCAAAGACAACCTTTCGCGAAGATAAGATGTATTGTTGTCTCCCTTCGGATTTGGCCATTGTGGCAACCCTTCTCGCCTTGTGCCTTGCGGGAAGAGGACTGTGGCCAGTATAAATATAGGTTAGTCTCCATCATAGAGGAAGGGATTGGCTCATTGCCACCCTGATCAGATCCATTGAGCTCTCCAGAGGCAGCTCATCCATGGTTCTAGTTCATGCAGAACCTCCTTGCGAGGCCAATCCAACCACCAAAGTAGGAGTAGGGTTTTACACCGCAAGGTGGCCAGAACCTGGGTAAATCTCTGTGTCCATCTTCTTTCCCCGTTGGCATGAACTTGACGAGGCCAAGCCATAGGGTGATGAGCTTGAGGCAGCCGCTAGGATAGATCTTCGCACACGCCCTAGAGCTCGAACCTTGTTTGGGTCCGTGGAGCCCCGATTCCGACAGTTACATTTGTTCTTGAGGACCCGGGAGAAGTCTTGTTATAAGTAATCATGTGAATTTGGTATTTGTTCGATATTTTGATGAGATGTATGTTGTCTTTCCTCTAGTGGTGTTATGTGAACGTCGACTACATGACACTTCAACATGATTTCGGCCTAGGGGAAGGCATTGTGAAGTAATAAGTAGATGATGGGTTACTAGAGTGATAGAAGCTTAAACCCTAGTTTATCCTTTGCTTCGTAAGGGGTTGATTTGGATCCACATGTTTCATGTTATGGTTAGATTTATCTTAATTCTTCTTTTGTAGTTGCGGATGCTTGCGAGAGGGGTTAATCATAAGTGGGAGGCTTGTCCAAGTAGGGACAACACCCAAGCATCTGTCCACCCACATATCAAATTATCAAAGTAACGAACGCGAATCATATAAGCATGATAAAAACTAGCTTGACAATAATTCCCATGTGCCCTCAGGAGCACTTTGCTTTATATAAGAGTTTGTCTAGGCTTATTCTTTGCTATAAAAAGGATTTGGCCACATTGCTGCACCTTTGCTATACTTGTTACCTTTTACCCGTTACAAATTATCTTACTACCACACTATTTGTTACCAATAATTTCAGTGCTCGCAAAAATATATCTTGCTGAAAACAGCTTGCCATTTCCTTCTTCTCCTCGTTGGGTTCGACCTTCTTACTTACCGAAAGGGCTACGATTGATCAACTATACTTGTGGTTCATCAAGACTCTTTTCTGGCACCGTTGCCGGGGACTGAAGCTCCTTTGGTGAGTGGAATTTGGTAAGGAAAAATTTATATTACATGCTGAAACTTATTGTTAGTTGTCACTATGGAAAATCATCCTTTGAGGTGTTTGTTCGGGATATATTCACCTCGAAAATAAGAACAAAGAGTTGCTCCTCAATCTACTGCACCTACTGAAAATATTTATTATGAAATTCCTTCAGGTATTGTAGAGAAACTGCTAGCTAATCCATATGCACGAGGTGGAACACTACATCCTGATATGCATGTAATCTATGTGGATGAAGTTTGTGGATTATTTAAGCTTGTAGGTTTACCTGAAGATGAGGTCAATAAGAAGGCCTTCCCATTATCTTTGAAGGGAAAGACATTAACATGATATAGGCTGTGTGATGATATTGGAGCTTGGAATTACAACCGATTGAAATTGGAATTTCATCACGGTTTTATCCTATGCATATGGTTCATCGTGATCGGAATTATATATATAATTTTTGGCCTCGTGAAGGATAAAGTATCACTCAAGCTTGGGGGAGGCTTAAGTTAATGTTATATTAATTGCCCAATCACAAGCTCTCAAGAGAAATTGTTATTCGGAACTTTTATGCTCGTCTTTCACGTAATGATCAATCCATGCTCGATACTTCTTGTACTGGTTCTTTTATGAAGAAGACTATTGAATTCTGATGGGATCTTTTGGAAAGAATTAAATGCAACTCTGAAGATTGGGAAGTCAGTGAAGGTAAGGAGTTAGGTATAAACCTTGAGTTTGATTGTGTTAAATCTTTTATGGATACCGATGCTTTTCTTGAATTTAGCACTAAATATGGACTTGACTCTAAGATAGTAGCTTCTTTCTATGAATCATTTTCTACTCGTGTTGATCTCCCTAAGGAGAAGTGCTTTAAATATCACCCTTCCGTTGAAGTAAAAATAGTAGAACCAATTAAAGCTGAAGAAGAAACCATTACTTATAATGATAATCCAGCTGTTCCTGTTAGGTTAAAGAAACATGCTAAAGCTTCAGCTGTGGTTCGAAAGAGTTATACAAGAACACCTACACCCTGTGAACAAATTAAAGTTGAATCTAATGTTGCTATGGTTAAAGATCTCTTGGATGAAAATATTGATGGACATGTTATTTATTTCTATGATGAAGCCACTAGAATTGCTAAACCTGATGAAAGAGATAAACATAGACCTATTGTAGGTATGCCTATTGTCTCTGTCAAAATAGGAGATCATTGTTACCATGGCTTATGTGATTTGGGTGCGAGTGTGAGTGCAATCCCGTTTACATTATATCAAGAAATGATGAATGATATTTCACCTGCTGAAATAGAAGATATTGATGTTATTATTAAGCTTGCTAATAGAGACACTATTACACCACTTGGGATTGTTAGAGATGTTGAAGTCTTGTGTGGGAAAATAAAATACCCTACTGATTTTCTAGTTCTGGGTTCCCCACAAGATGATTTATGTCCCATTATATTTGGTAGACCTTTCTTGAACACCGTTAATGCTAAGATAGATTGTGAGAAAGAAACGGTTAGTGTAAGTTTTGATGATATGTCTCATGAGTTTAATTTCTCCAAATTTCGTAGACAACCTCATGATAAAGAATCACCTGGTAAGGATGAAATTATTGGCCTTGCTTCTATTGCCGTACCTCCTATAGATCCTTTAGAAAAATATTTGGTAGACCATGAAAATGAGATGTTTATGAATGAAAGAAACGAAATAGATGAGATTTTCTTTAAACAAATGCCTGTTTTGGACAATTTACCTGTTGAAACTCTCGGAGATCCTCTAGCACCCAAAAGTGATCCTGTGTTTGATCTTAAACAATTACCTGATACTGCGAAATATGCTTACCTCAATGCAAAGGAGATATATCTAGTTATTACTAGTGCTAACATTTCAGAGCATGAAGAAAAGGGATTATTAAAAACTCTGAAGGAGCACCATGCCTCTATTGGATGTACTCTTGATGATCTTAAGGGCATTAGTCCCGCTCTATGTCAGCATAAAATTAATATGGAACCTGATGCTAAACTAGTTGTTGATCACTAGTGATGGATAAATCCAAACATGAAAGAAGTGGTAATAAATGAAATATTAAAGCTTCTAGAAACAGGTATAATCTATCCCATTGCTGATAGTAGATGGGTAAGTTCTGTCCATTGTGTCCCTAAGAAGGGAGGTATTACTGTTGTCCCTAATGATAAAAACGAACTTATTCCAACAAAGAGTTATCACAGGTTATAGAATGGTAATTGACTTTAGAAAATTAAACATGCACTGCAAAACAAATATACACTTCCATGATGATACTTGTTCGTCACAGTAGGTCACGTTTTCTGTCATACATGTATGTCCATGATGATTTTATGACAAAATCAAGATAGTCATACCTATGCCGTCGTAAAAGTGTTCCATGACAATACCAAAATTATCATCATGGAAGTGTCCACTTCCATGACGATAAATGGCGCGTCATGGAAGTGTTTTCATCAAGGGTAACCGACACGTGGCATCCACCGTAACGGGTCGCCTTTAAGCTACCGAGTTCCAGTTTGGATCCGATAACCCGTTAACAGCCCCGACCAATAGGGATTTTTCACGTGTAAAATTCTCATTCGCCGGAGGATCCGCGTGTCGGCTCAGTGTTGGGACAGATGTCATCCACTCATTGTATGGGAGGCGCCAATGATATGTTGGCATGTGGAAAGGCCCAACAGTGTCCCATTTAGGCGAAAGAGGCCGACTCAGTCAAAATTAGCATGCCAGCCCATATAGGGCCTACTTGTGTCTGGTACATTTAAGCTCACAACCCATACGAGATGTGCCAATTTAGCCCGTCAACGGCCCGTTAACTAATTGACACCATTGTAGCCCATCGCCAGTTCAAGTCCGTAAACAGCCCGCTATATATTTTGGCACAATATCGGCCCGATGTGGTTTCGGCCTGTTAACAGCCCATTCAAGGGATGGGCCAATTTTCAAGATGTACGTCTTTCAGCCTTTTAGCGACCCATTTAAGTGTTGGGCCAATTTCCAGTTGGG
The DNA here is from genome assembly GCF_018294505.1 of Triticum aestivum. NCBI lineage: Eukaryota > Viridiplantae > Streptophyta > Magnoliopsida > Poales > Poaceae > Triticum > Triticum aestivum. Next base: position 453,330,659 of record NC_057807.1, on the reverse strand, counting down.
TGTGTCTTTCAGCCTGTTAACGACCCATAAATGAGTTGGGCCATTTGCAGTCAGACCCGAGTTTTGGCCTCTTAATGGCCCATGCTCTTCATGGACCAATACCAGCCCAGTTTATCTTTCGGCCTGCTAAACACCCACAACATAGTTGGGCCATATAGAGTCCGACCTAACTTTCAGCCTCTTAACGGCCCATGCTATTCATTGTCCAGTACAATCCCGCTATCTCTTTCGGCCTACTAAAGGCCCACAGTACAGTTGGGCCATATATATCCCGACGTTAGTACTGGCCTATTAACGGCCCGTGAAATCGAATGGGCCCACTTATTGCATGCTTCGATGTCGTACTATTAACGTCCCGGGAGGTAACAGGGCCAAGCATTAACTATTGGCTCGTTTCAAGAATAGTGGCCCAATAGAGCTTTAGGCTTGGTTACGACCCAATAACTTAATGGGCCCGCTAAAGTTTGATCATGTTTGTAGGCCCAATTAGATAACATCGATTCCGGCCGAGTTATAATTTGAGACCATTACGACGAATAATTATGGACAGGACCAAAATCGATCAATCAAACGCCTATGAGAATTTTGGCCCATGCGAGCCCATTAGGGAAGCCCATTAAGGGCAGTGGGCCGCTTCCTTCATATAGGGCCCATGACTGTTCGTGCTAACTAATAATTTCACTGTTTTTTGGCTTCCTAGCGAAGCTGGAATGCGAGGCTGCTAAGCAAACGTACGGCATACAAGGAAAAATGTTGCACATCCAACATATATTACAGGAAATTACATCCACTAGGCAATCAAAGATTGATGCCAATGCAAAAAAAAATGAACAGAACTTAATGATCTACAACCTCACAATCTGCAACCTCAGCGTGGATGACGCCCATAGGCATGTGAGAAAGTTCTTCCTTCTTTGCTGCACTATCTTTGAAAACATTGACTAGTTGTTGTTGGGCAAGAATGTGCACCTATGATTCCTCCATGATTTCCGTCATTGCTTCAGCTAGTAATCGGTTCACAAATATACATTTTTTCCATTGGATTCGAGACAGAGGAAACTGAATAGATTCAGATGGCGATTTCGGCAGGCTTGTATTATTGATAGTGGAGAGTGTCTCGACCACTACATCATAACATAAATTAGGAGGGGAACCGAACAAATTAATCAAGTGTTATTGCCATATTACCTGGCCTTGATTTATTGGAAAGAAACAATGGTGTTGCCTTGTTGTTTTCAGAGTTTGTCTTCTTATCTTCAGCAGCTTGCACCAAATTAACACACTAGCATTGCTATCATTGGCAAGGTCAGATAATAGGAAAGCAACGACACAACAGACGTTTGGGCAACCACACCACACCAGGGTACACAAAATTAACACAATATGGCACAACTATGATCAGCCAGGTAAGGTAATAGGAAAGCAACATTGACACAATGAATGATTTGGCAACCAGAACAACACTACAGTTTACTAATGTGCATGATATGAGATAGTACACTCATGCAACTCAGTATGCAACACTACCAGGCAGTTTTCCTTACAAAAATCAACATTGTCGCCTTTAATTCTACATTTTGCTACAAGTAAATTTAGATCAGATAATGGTTGGATTCACGCCGATTAACAAAATACATGCTGATGTAAAAAATTAGTGATATACAACAGGTACTTACAACAGCATTGGAGCATAGAGAATTCCCGCAAGATACCTCCCTTGAATACGATCCTAGTTTAGAAAGTCTTCTATCCTTTAAGCTTATTTTCTAAAAGAGAGATGGGTAAGAAACATGTAGAAAATATGATCTGAATGCTATAAATTTCATGATGTGAGGATACACACACGCTTTTTAGAATGGAGTTGACATATTTTTACTGGACTGGAGCGGACTAGTTCTTTGGCCAGTTGAATCAGCTTATTATTAGTAGGAGTTGGGTTTCTCTATGCTGGAGCAGTATCTATGAACACTGGAGTTGGTTTACTATCTCCTGGCGTTTGGATCTTTGGCAAAGACGTTGTTTGTAACCCTTCATATTCTAACATAGCCGTCTTCCCCTTGCATGCCTTATATAGAAGAATGGTGCTTCAGTTATAAAACATGCTACGGCAGAGAGATGTTATAGGTACTGAAGAATATAAAGGCATGACATATTGCCATGTATTACCTCCATCGGGAAATAAATGGATGTGTCTAGGCGTATTTCTGTTCTAGATGCATCCATTTTTATCCATTTCTGCGACATGTAATCCAGACGGAGGGAGTATGATGAAAGAGCTAGGGATACGACATGACAACAGAGTAAAAAGACACTAGTTGAATGTAAAACTATATGATAGCGGAATACATACAGAAAAACACTAAGGCAACATATGTGTGTATGATTGGGCAATTAAGATGGCATTGCAACAGACAACTAGAACATCACTACAATGTAAAAAAACATGGTATGGTAGACAGATGAAGTACATACTTATGAATAACAATGCATAAGATATTCAGAAGCATGATGTCAAAACTAAGAAGATGGCATTGCGACATAGTAGAATGATAGTACTTGAATTTGAAAACATGTTATCATGAATGGAATATGTACTGAAAAACAGGAAGGCATGACATATTTACATGCATGATCAGTAGATGAAGCACATGGCATTGCAACAAAGTAGATGCACTCTAGGACATTATATGCATGTTGTACCCATATCACGGGCCAAGTTAGAGCAAGGACCTTGTGGGGTGAATAGGATTCAGCATCTTTCTGCAAGTCTTCTGAAGAACTGCCTTTCCATGTTCCATCATATTGGGTATCATTGACGTCAAGTTTGTTGGCCGTTACAGTGCTCCGTGAGGTTCTTGTGGATATATCAGTGTGTGCAATTATCTCCGACATGCATGGAAGACAACTAATAGTTAGATTTATGTAATGAGTGCCTATAGGATATGACATAAATAGTAGGACTGGTCTTAACTAGCAGCAGCAGGTCTCCAAAACTAAAGGGAGAACAGAGATGAAAGCTACAAAATATGTATCATTTGTACTCGAGTATAACTAGATGGCACATAAAAGTATCAAAGAACAACATAGCTAATACTAGAAGTCGTATAATACTATAATCACCAACCTGTGGGATAGCATTGGCTGATGGATGATAACTATGGAACAACGCTACCTAAAGAACAAGTCTTATATGAACTATGGAACAACGTTAACTCCTGAACAAGACTCTTAAGAGATCAACATGAATATACAGTGAAATGTGATAATCTATTTCCATGCTTAGATGAATAACAAATTCATAAATGTGGCACAAAAGTAAGATGAGGGTACAACCTATCGGGCCGCCATCCATAGGAGTGAGCATCATGTGCTGACTTGTTGATGGCCCTGCAGTTGTTGTGGCTGACATGTCGGGCACACACATTCGATGCAGGGGACTGTTGAGTGGGGACTGAAGCTCCCTTCTGGTGTATGCTTCCCTTGTTGGAGCAGCTGCAGCGAGAAGGAAGACAGTGTGGCTGAAGATGCAGAAAACACATAATGTTATGAACGACACATATCTCTGATATGAATAAATACCCTAAGAGATCAACAGTAAGGTAAGAGAGTGGTCACACGTCTGAAAGCTAAATTGCGGTCACATGATTTTATTTTATTTTGGTACTGTCCGATCTATGCCGGATGGCTTGATGGTCGTCTTGTGCCTCCCGGCTGACACTGTTCAGAATCTTCCCCGAAGAGTGAGCGACCACTGGCAAAGCAGTCTGCCTCCACCGTCCCTGGCCGCGAGAACTCCGACCAAAACCCCGCTCCCCGCCCCACCGCACTACCATGATTGTGCTACCCCCGGCCAATCCACAAAGACTCGCTGTCATCTAGATCTGGTAGTGGCAGTACCTTCAACCCACGCAACTCTAAGAAAGCCACGTAAGTGCTGCTTTCGTGGCGAACTTGCGCCCCCGCACCCCTATGATAGACACCAGCCAATCGGCAGCCTAGGAGCTCCACTACCTTAGGGGTGCTGCTTCCCATTGGGAATCGATTGGCCCAGAATAAAAGTTCAGACAATTGACGCCTAAATAAAGTGATTTAATATGAGTGTACAACCTATCTTCCGGCCCGGTGAAGTAGGCAGCTCCATCTGCCGAGCCGGTGAGGCCAGCACGGTTGCGGTGTCTCCCGGTGGCAGGAAAGCAGATATCTCGCGATGGTCGACGGCTACAAGGAAGCATCGCCGGGGCCCTGGACGCATCCAAAGTTGGGGCCGCTCCGGCACCATGCACAATGACGGGGGTGAATCAGCTCCGGTACGATTCATGTGGTCGTCGTCGAGGCAGCTTCGGTAGTACAAAGTAAGATTCACACGACCCAGTGCACGACGGCAAACAGACAGCATCTCCTTCTTTGGGGAGGAGGGCAGCGGTGAATTTTGTGCCGTGGGGGCGCCATGGAGGAGGGGCTGAGGTTTCGTGGCTGGGGAGAATGGAGCTTTCGGGGAGATGGTAATTTAGCGCCGATGATATATGAATGGGGAATTGGGAGGGGGAACCATGTCTTACAGACACATTTGTCTGAAATGTGGGGGGAGTTATAGTTCTACCCCTGCCATTAGGCTTCTGGGCTTGGGTCTGTGTCTTGAGGGTTGGGGATAGTAGAGAAATTTTGCTTCTCCCAAATAGTGGGTGAGGGAGTCATGAACTAAGGGGTCCTCTGGTTGCCGGGCCAGCACCCATGGGCCAGACTAAGGGCTACTTCGGAGTCCAGTTTATGGTCCAAACCCACGATGAGTAAAGATTTCCGGAGTCATCGAGTGTACTTCAAGTTAAGGGTCTTTGCGTGATCTTTCCTATCATTGTAACCCTAACCCTATCGGTGTCTATATAGACCGAAGGGTTTTAGTCTTTACGGCTAGAGCTACATCCATCACCTCATACCTCCAGGGTTTAGCTCGCCTGATCTTGTGGTAGACCGACTCTGTAACCCTCTCATACACATCAAATACAATCAAGCAGGACGTAGGGTATTACCTCTTAGAGAGGGCCCGAACCTGGGTAAAACCGTGTTCATTGTCCCTTGATCCCCATCGATCCTAGATCCATAGGTCGGGACCCCCTACCCAAGATCCGCCATTTTTGACACCGACATTGGTGCTTTCATTGAGAGTTCTGTTGCAGGTCGCCCATGGATCGATGGCTCACCTTCTCATCAGTGACGACATAAGCACCAGAGACTACTTCATCCCTGGTTAACTTTTTGCATTTGGTAGCATCGTTATGCATGCCGACTTGATCATCTATCTAGGCCAGGTCACCAACTTCGCCCCTGCGCACCAAATTCGATTCGGCAATCTGGAGTATGTCGCGGTTTCCCAAGGCGAGTTGGTCCTCGTGGGGTTCTGACACCCCCGGGCACCTCGGAATATTCTGCACCACCGGCCTTGGAGCCCTCTCTTGATCCGATATGCGGATCAACCTTTGCCTATGCAGAAGAACTCTTCGACCACCCGGACTCCCCTTCAGGTCCGCTGGCTCCCATCGAACCGGTGTCTGGATCCTCGGAACTCGCTCCCTCCAAACACCACTTAGCCCCCACCTCCGATGATGGGTCAAGGTTCACAAGCCATGGTCACACCTTGGTCGGACCTCCCCTCACAGTCGCGGCCTCGAGCCACAAACATCATGCTGGGGCTATGAACCAGGGGTTGCCCTCAGATCCCAGCCCCAATCCGGACACATGTCTGATCGATGGGCCCGAGCTCGACTCGGCCCTAGAAAACTTGCGCCCAATCCGATCCCTGGATCGCCTGTTACCGGCCTCTACAAAGACCGTCCGTGAGTGGCCGCTGCAACATGGCCCCGTGAATCTCTCCCTGCTGAACCACATCTTTAACCGGATTCAACGACTGGCCATACAAGAGGCCTCACTCCCTTTTAATTATCAGCAGCAGCCTTTTGAGGCAGATTACAGGGAATTTTGCGCCCACCCACCACCCACTTCGTAGCAATAGTTGAGGAATTAACCGACACATTGGACTACACTTCGGACCACACCAAAGACATGGATGAGGACAGCGGCAATAAAGCCCCTCCTGTCACCGGTTGCTGGACGGCCACATCCACCTATGACGTATACATGGTGGACACACCCAAGGACGCCAATGGCACGTCAAGGTAGGATAAACCCGACGATGAGCCGCCGAGACGTCGTAAACAACACTGCCGCTCCAAGGCTCGTAAAAGCCACACGAGCAATAGGGAATCAGGGACATCGAAACCCCAGCCAATGCGGACGACAATGGTGAGCCAGTCACAAACAAGAAGCCCCAGAACGACCACGAGGAATACGAAGACCCGCTCGATCGGGATTATCTCAATGATTCTGAAGACCATAATTACCTCCCCTTCTCTGAAGAGGAGGGTACCTTGGGAGACGAAGACTTCATCGTCCCCGAAGATCCGCTAGAACAGGAAAGGTTCAAGCGACAGCTGATAGCCACGACATGCAGTCTGAAAAAGCAACAGTAGAAACTGAAATCCGAACAGGACACCATTAATGAAAAGAGGAATGACGGACGAGGACGCGTATGGCCAAAAGTAGCACACCATGGACTACCCAAAGCGACGGTTATTACCGGAGTTCAATGATGAGGTTCTAAAGCCGCCACCTTCAAGGTACACTTTGGATGACCAACCGGACCGCCCCCTCGAGGTCAGGACCAAACAACCAACAAAGTCGACCAACCTCGTCGTCAAGACAAGGAGATAGTATGGCCAACACACCCCTACGACCTCCGTCGCGACCTAGACGCCTGGACAGGCCTCACAAGTTCTACCTATGGTCCCAGGAACGACCTTCTTGGTCAACGGGATGGATACCAAGCCTGGTTAGACCACAATAATAAAGCCCGAGACCTGCAACGAGCCCAAATTTTTGATGATCTCCGGAACAGCATTCCCCGAACTAGGGGCGCCACTCACCCTATGTGTTTCACAAACATGGTGATGCCACATGAATTCCTGGAGGGCTTTAAACACGTAAACGTCGAGCCCTATGACGGAACTACCAACCCAGTCGTGTGGATTGAAGACTTCTTACTCTACATCCATATGGCACACGGGGATGATCTCCATGCCATTAAATATCTACCTCTCAAGGTCAACGGTCCAGCCAGCACTGGCTGAATAGCCTCCCTGAAGACTCGATCGGGTGTTGGGAGAAGCTGGAGGACTCCTTTCGAGCTAATTTTTAAGGGACTTATGTCTGACCCCCAGACACAAACGAGTTGAGTAATTCAACAACCCGATGAGTCCGCGCGACAATTTTGGAATAGATTCCTGACTAAGAAAAATCAGATTCACGATTGTCCAGACGCTGAGGCCATCGCCGCCTTCAGGCATAGCATCCAAGATGAATGGCTGGCACGACAGCTCGACCGAGACAAACCGCGAACAATGTCCGCACTTACCTCCCTAACGACTTGCTTTTGCACAGGAGAAGACAGTTGGCTGGCTCGTGGAAGCTCCAACCCAGATACCCCGGGTACATCAGAAGTCCGGGACGGCACTGGGAAGTGTCATTGAAATAAAAACAAGTGCCGCACAATGACGGCGAAGCAGAAGACACGACAGTAAATGCCGGATTCCGCAGTTCAAAATCCGGATCGCAGAAAAAGCCATCTAAAGGCAGCCAAGAAGCTCCAAGTAAACTGGAGGCAATCCTGGACAGGCCTTGCCAGATCCATGGCACAGCCGAGAAGCCAGCAAATCACACCAACAGTAACTGTTGGGTGATTAAGCGGGCGTGCAAGGCTATGGCCAAAGATCCGGGCAAGAGCCACCACATCAAGGATGACGAGGAGCCCCACAGGCCGAACATTGGAGGCCAGAAACCCTTTCCCCTCCAAGGTCAAGAGGGTAAACATGATTTATGCAACTCACATACCGCGGAAGGAGAGGAAGCGTGCACTAAGGGACGCATATTCTGTTGAGCTTGTTTCTCCCAAATTCAAATCATGGTCGGCTTGCCCGGTAACCTTTGACCACAGGGACCACCCGACCAATATCCGTCACGGAGGTTCGGCGGCCCTTGTGCCCGACCCCATTGTCAATGGGTTTCACCTTACAAGGGTCCTTATGGTCGGAAGCAACATCCTCAATTTCATTTATGAAGACAAAGTGAGGAAGATGGCGATCGACGCAGACAGAATCAAACCTAGCAGCACCACCTTTAAAGGGGTGATTCCGGGCGTGGAAGCCTGATGCTGAAGAACCGTGACCCTAGAGGTCATATTCGGCTCTCCAGACAATTTTAGAGCGAAGACTTGATCTTCGACATCGCGCGGTTCCATAGTGGCTATCATGCCCTCCTCGGCCAGACTGCGTTTGCTAAATTCAACACCATCCCGCACTATGTGTATCTTAAGCTCAAAATGCTATGCCCGTCAGGCATCATAACGATCAATGGCAATACAGAGTGTTCTCTCCGGACTGAGGAGCAGCGGCGGCATTGGAAGCCAAAGATTAGGTTGTGTCCGGAAGGCTGCACCACCAGCCTACCATGAAGGCAATACCCTCAGTCAAACGGGCTCGTGCCCGGTCCCCGTCATGAGAGCCCGCCTGCATTCGCTGCAAGTAGGGGCACGCCCCCATAGGGCACCCCTCGCCTATGAGCATTGTGTGCCCCAGCCGCATTACTTATGCGCAACATTCAACAAGCGGCCTTGGGAGCTAACAACAGAGGCTCAACCTCACATGTTCGGTTGACCCGAACTATCTTATCAGCTCGCCTTCGGATGATGGACTCCATTCTGGACCCACTTGGCATCAAGCCACCATCCCAGGGTTACCTATAAAGGTGATCATTGAGGAACTTTACTTTATCATGCGGAGATCCGTTAGGAGGCCAATCATCATATCATGTAGAAGAAAAGGCACAGACGTGCATGAAGGCATAGTGGACGTTTCAACCCACGCTTCAAGGCCTTCTGTAAAGCTTTTCCCTGTCAAAAACTCTTCTTTAAGATCATCTTATATGCCTTGGCAGTTCACATTGTACGGATGGACATCATGAGCCTATGGAAAATACTAAATCCCATTTTTATGGTGCCCAAGCATATACTTTGTTAAAAGTCCTCTTTTCCCGATGTATTTATTTTCCACTCTCCGAACAGACGGCATGATCACATTTTTGTAGTAATTACAAATAGGCTAATAGTCCAAAGGCATGATCTTTCAAATCAAACCGCCCAAAGTCCGAATCGCTTCTTGTTAAGTGTTCGATGTCTTGGATATTACACTATATGCACCAGTTCCGAACTATGTCTCGGGTCAATAGTTGGGTAATCCGACTCATGTGCTTGCCTTCTTACGTTCCGCATGTTCGGCTAAGGAGGCAAAGGGAGAACCTCTGCAATTGTACTTCTGGCTATCCCGGTCAAGTACCTCAGGGGATAAAGTTGAAAACTGGCAGTCGTAGTAAGCGTGAACTGGTCAGCGATCCGGTGACTGGTGTCGCACCAAAAATCGTTGGCAATTTATCCGTGTCATACGAAGGGTCCATCATAACATGCACCTAGCGATCACAAAGGTATGCCATGCACCACAACAGACAGGGGGCTAGTCATTTGCCCCCACCCTCGAACTCCTATGGCTAAGTGCAAGCACTAAAGCCACATAGTACGATTGCCTGGTTTCTCTCATACACTACCGCCTGCAGGTGCCAGGACGTTGGCTAAGGGTTACAGTGTAGAGGTGAAACACCCCTTGTACCTTTTCACTTGGGGGCTAAAGCGGATGAGTGGCAACTTTCAGATTACCAAACGGCTGCACAAGAGTCAAAACTAAATATCACACAGTATAGACAATAAATCCGCATAACAAAGCGGAAGGTTCTGTGGCCATTTCAATTACATTGATCAAAGATCACATATTTTGAGCACTGGCCCTCTATTGTTCGAGCTCCCTTCATGGCTTGCTCAAAGTACAGCTCTAGGTGGCGATGCTCCTTCCCAGGAGGCGGAGGGCCAGCTGCCATTACAGTAGGATTAATCTTTGGCCAATGCACCATAACCTTGACAAACACCAACATTGCCCCTTCCATACAAACAGAGCGCTTAATAGCTTCGATCCGGGGACCTGCATCCCGCAGCCTCTACACCAAACCGAAATAGGTACTCGGAATTGCTTCGGTAGGCCACAACCGGATACAAAGGTCCTTCATGGCCAGTCTGGCCATCCGATGAAGCTCCATCAATTTCTTCATCTGGTTGGAAAGGAGCGGAGGATGCTCGGGTGATTGGAATTGCGCCCAGAAGAGCCGCTGCACGGGATCTTCCTCACGCTTGGCGTAATGATCCGCCGCATCTGTCCCACTATGGGGAAGCTCAGCGAAAACTCCTACGGTACGCCACACTCGCGTCAGCAAGGCAAACCCGCTACCACCAAATACACTCTCAAGCAAATACTGCTTACCACTAGCCATCTGCCTCAGTTGATGGAGCTCTTTGTGACCGCTCCACACCTTTGTCCTTGCCTCCTGGATGTCAGACTCCGTCTTGGATAGCTTGGAGGACAGATCTTTTTCCTTCTGCTCAAGGATCTCGCATTTCGTAGTGGCATCCTTGAGCTCCACTTGCACTTCGGCCACTCGCGCCTTGTACTTCTTCCTCTCCGCCTCGGCCTTGTCAAGGCCGACTACTGGGTTCTTGGCAGCTTCCTATTGGGCAACTGCCCTGGCTTCGGCCGTCTTGAGTAGGGGCGGTCATATTAACTGAGGACCGATCTATCGAACCGAAGTAATCTGGACCGAATCTGATTAGACCGAAACCGATAATTCTAGTACCTAATTCGGTCATCAAATCTAGGGAACTGAATCTTGATCGGTAGCTTTGATTTTGACCATACGCTACCCGAACTGACCGAAAGACCGAAGTAAATGAAAAAGGCAAGGTATATTAGTCCTAGGCAACTACCGGCCCAGCCTAGGAGCCCACCAGTGCATGTTTAGTAGTCTTTTGATGGCCCAAGCTGTTGTATACGCACGCGAAAACCCAATCGACCGGCCATACCAAACCCCCATCCCCATGTCTCCCAACTCTGTTCTAACCTAGCCACCAGCCCATCGTGCACCGCGATGCCTTCTCCCAAAGACCAACGACTGGTCGTTGGCAGACCCCTCCACCGTCGAGGCTATAGATATGTCCTCTGATCCTCCGCATCTTCCCCTGCGAGCTGCAATGCTCGCAATTCATGATGCCTCATCTCTCCCCTGGGATACTCATGATTCACGACTGCTGATGCCTCTTCTCCCGGGCTCCCAGCACCATGGATGGTCTGCGCTCGACTTGGCATCCTCGAAGACGAGGAGGAAGGACGACAGCCACCGAAGCCTCTGTATAGTATTTTTTTTCTCCATGAATTCTGTTTCCTCATGCTCTTCATCGGCCCTTTCAGTTGAAACCAAGAGCCGAATAAAAAATTCTCCGACCGAATTTGTCGGTTAATAGATTTTCAGGGAACTGATCGCTCAACTTTATTGCAAAACCGAAATTTCTTTTGTACCGAGGAACCGGACCGATCGGTTCGGTTAGACCGAGCGCCTAGGCCTAGTCTTGAGGGCAGCCTTGAGGTTTTTGACCTCTTCGGCAGCAGCTGCTTGGATTATTTTCAACAAACGTTTAGTTCGGAACACATCGCATGTACTTCACAAATAATCTCTACAGGCTTACTTTGCGCCTCATCGAGCCACTTATTGATGAGGTTCAGGGTGTCATCGGAAAGCTTGAGCTTCCGGTTCATCTCCTTCAATGCTGCAACGTGCACCGCTGCCGCAAAGACTGATGCCTGCCACATTAAAATTGCACACATTGTTTGACCCTTTGCAAGGGTTCTTTCGCACCCTTCCAGACTCTCGGGGGCTATTATGCAATCATGCCTACATAAAATTTAGGCTAGAAAGTAAAACCGATCTAGAGAACAAAGAGCGTTACTTACCTCAAAGCCTGTTACAAGACCTCGGATGGTGTTGTCCAGTCCGAACTAGACAAATCAGACACCCTAAAAAACTGCACCCTCATGGGTGCGGTGTCCATCAATGATAGAGGAGTCGTCCGCCAGCTGCTCCAGCGTAGCAGGCTAGACCGTCTCCGCTAGATTGTTGGTGTTGGGCCATGGTGCCTCAGCCTCCTTGGAGGATGGAGCCGGGCTTTGTTGAGGGCTCGGGGGGCTGGCGGTGGTGAGAGTCCAGATGGTCCAGATTCTCCTCCCGCACTCTCCAGGAGGGGTGCATCCTCCTGGTTCCGAAGGACTGAGGTGTTTGCCTCGGCCATAACCTTGTCACCCTCCTCCCTTGTTGGAGAAGGGTTCCTCCGGGACACCACCTTCTCAGCCCCATCACGGGCCTGAGGAGAAATGACGTGCGAATTAGATCCACTATCCGCCAAGGCGGTGGGCAGAGTCCCCCCCCCCTGAGGTTTGTCTGGCAGGGCGGTCGCGCGGGGGGGCTGCAATGTCAGATTGAGCCCGTTTACATCAGTAAAGGAAGGCTAAAAGTAAAGTAGCTACATGTAAATAATACTCATACCTGAGGGCAGGGCGCTTGACCCTGGTTTCCATCACCGGACTCTCTTTGGAGTTCGAGCTGTCTGATAGCACCGGCTTAGCCCGACGCGGCCTCTTCAAGGTGTGAGGGGGAGGAATCTTTATGATGTCCTCAAATGCCGCCCTCATCTTAGAGCGTGATGAGTCGGCTGCCTCATCGTCCTCCTCACAAGCGGACAAGGCCATGGTGTCCTTGGACCCGCTGTCTATATGGCCCTTCTGGTGACAGCCTCTTGTGCCCCAAAGCCGCTTTCTTCCCCTTGCCCTTCGGCGCGGGTGCATTATACGGAGCGACAACCAACAACCCCTCTAGCTGGGCTGAGCAGGGCCCCTCTAGAAGCGGAACCAGACATGCTATCTTCATGGCCTTCTTGACCCATCTCTACAGAAAATTACAAGTGAAAACTTAGGCTTGGTCTAATCAAAGAGTGACTGGCGGCATACCTATTTAGTGAATTGGGTACTTACCGGTTTCACAGGGTTTTCGTCATCAAGCCCGACGTCATCTTCTTCCTTTGGCCACGACTTATGGGGCTTGAAGAGCTGTTTCCACACCTTGTTGTGTGTAGTGTCGAAGAGGTACTTGATGGGGACCGGGTCACCTTTTTTATAAGTCCATAACAGACTCTCCCTTTCTTGACAAGGGAGTATGCGGTGGGCGAACATAACCTGAACTACATCAGCGAGGCTGATATTCTTCTCCATCGCGTTGGCGAGGCGTTTCTATAGAAGCTCCACTTGTTTGATGTTCTCCCTGGGGCCTTCGTGGTCCATGAGGTTAGCCTCGTGGGAGGACCAGATCTGAATTCGGCAGCTGCCGCCCACCCAGTCTCCCTTGGCTCAGTGATGTAAAACCATTCCTTTTGCCATACCTTGACGGTTTCAACGAAACCCCCCTTGGGGCATTTAACCCAGGCCAACTTGCTTATCATGGCCCCTCCGCACTCCACCTGCACGCCGTTAACAACCTTTGGCTTGACGTTAAACATCTTTAGCCATAGACCGAAGTGTGGCTCCACCCACAGTATGGCCTTGCAGATAATGGTGAAGGAGGAGACGTTGAGGAGGGAATTTGGGGCTAGATCGTGAAAATCAAGCCTGTAGAAGAACATGAGTCCCCTTACAAAGGATTGCAAGGGGAAACCCAGTCCTTGGACGAAATGAGGAACAAAGACCACCCTTTCACCCTCTCGGGGCGTGGGGATGGCCTGGCCCGCTCCAGGGGCTCGATGGGCGATGTTGGCTGCCAAATAGCCGGCCTTCTTCAGTCGTATGATTTTGTCGTTGGTGACGGATGACACCTCCCACTTGCCGTTGGCGCCGGATCCGTCCATGGCAGGGACAGGGAGAAGCTCAAGGAAGATTTTTGCTTAAGCGGAAGTAGAGGCGAGCGCTGGAGCTCTCGAGATTGGAAGGGCTGGAGCAGAGGAAGAAGAAAGCGTGACAGGATAAAAAGAATCGTGTTCCTGAAAGTGCTCTTTTGATCTCGAGCTCACATGCGCTCGCATGAACAGTAAAATCGACAAAAATAGTAAAAATAAAAAAAATGAATTTTTTATGATGAACATTGATGAATGTTCTAACTGCCTACAAAATTTTAGATCGAAATGACATTTGTGGAGTTGTGGGCAAAAATAGCAGAATCGATGCTCCAAAATGCTTCCAACAATATTATTTTTGGAGCATCGATTTGTTTTGCCCACACCTCCACGAATGTCATTTCAATCTGAAATTTTGCACGCCATTAGAAATTTTGTCAATGTTCATCACAAAAAGAAATTCAGATTTTTTTGAATTTGTTTACTATTTTATTCGATTTTACTGTTCACGTAGGAGTATATGAGCTCTGGATCAAATACTTCATGTCCCTGTGTTCCCTCATTTTAGGCTGTGTGGAGGCCGAGGGTTCCCTCTTATGTGCTGCCATCCTCTCCAGTTTCCAATGCACACGGGGTGTCATGCGAAAAATGGAATCGATATCATTGATCATATCCCTGAAAAAATGGGGCACGATCTCTAGTTTGATGAGACGGCCCAGAGAAAGACGGCCTCGAGCCACGTATCGAGCTATACGGTATTAAGGCCGAGTGTGAATCTTTGTTATGGTTATCAGACCAAAATACTGCTCGTGTCAGAGCATACTTGCCTTTGAAGTTAAGCCACCCTCCAGATTCCGGATACTACTCGACTCCGGACATGCACGAAACATAGATAGAACTCACCTCTCAAGCCGAAGACTCTATATTGCGCATATGCTGAACTCAAAGATTTGGTGTTGGTGGCTAGTTCAGGGGCAATTGAGGGACTCATGGACTAAGGGGTCCTCAGGTCGCCGCTCCATCACCCATGGGCCAAACTAGGGGCCACTTCGGAGTCCGGTTTATGGTCCAGGCCCATGATGAGTAAAGCTTTCCGGAGTCATGGAGTGTACTTCAAGTTAAGGGTCTTTGCGTGATCTTTCCTATCATTGTAACCCTAACCCTATTGGTGTCTCTATATAAACCGAAGGGTTTTAGTCTTTAGGGATAGAGCTACAACCATCACCTCACACCTCCAGGGTTTAGCTCGCCTGATCTCGTGGTAGATCCACTCTGTAACCCTCTCATGCACATCAAATACAATCAAGCACATGACGTAGGGTATTACCTCTTTGAGAGGGCCCGAACCTGGGTAAAACCGTGTTCATTGCCCCTTGATCCCCATCGGTCCTAGCTCGAGACCCCCTATCCGAGATCTACCGATTTTGACACCGACAGTGGGCGCGAGCTATTTCGGGCAAGGAGGGTGTGTGCTTGAAATAGTGGGCACGAGCATTTTCGGCTGAGGAGAGGGTGTTTTGCCGCCCATGTTTTATGAGTTAATCGGCACATACCATTTTGATTGAGGAGAGGGTGTTTTGCCGCCCATGGTTTATGATTTATTCAGCACCTGTCATTTCAGCCCGAGGAGAAGGCGCGCTTGGATGAAGTTACGAACCTACCCTGAACATACAACGGGCCAATTGATGTGTGTTCCACATAGGCCGGTAATTTTGGGTCTCCCATTTTTTAGCTCAGGCGAATTCCACAGAGGAGAGAGTGTTTAAAGGTTTGTTCAAATTTTGGGAGAACGAGCATCCACGTCTACCTTACCAAGTAGTTCTGAAACAAATTAGAAAATATTAGCTTGCCATTTCTTTTTTAGATAGATGGTGAGATTATGCTCGGCACTAATGTGTTTTTACAAGCTCGTTGCAACCGATTTACTATTTGACAAATAGTTGACCCACTCAAAAATGGGAATCAAACCCAAAATATTATCTCGATTCAGTGAAATAGCTCATTCACCCAGTCAAAATTGTGGATTAAATCCAAAATTGAACACCTCAATTGGGTAGCATGTTGTATTATAATACTCCAGAACATGCTGAATGTCAAACTAATGAACTTGTTTGATACGCATATCTCTGTTCATGTGTGGATTGCAAACACCATGTTCACAAATTCATAGTTGTGAATGCAAATTTATACCGAAACATGGTTTATATCAGTGTTTGATGCATAAACGTGACCTCTCTCCTATCCCAGACTCCCGTTTTCTCTCTATCTGGCAATCTTTGTTTCTATCGCGCGCATACAAACACAATCCTTGTTGTCTCATTACGGGTTCCGCAAAGCCTTCAGAGGTTCAAACTCCGGGGTGCGTGCGGATATCTCAACCTACCCAGCCTGCCTACTCGCGATTCTCCTAAGCCTAGCGCGTCGAGCTCGAAAAGACAACGAGACACAACAGTTCATCCTGGTTCGGACCACCTTGCGGTGTAATACCCTACTCCAGCATTTGGTGGATGGCCTCGACGGGCTAAGGATGAACTAGTACAATGGATGAACTAGCCTCAGGAGGTGAGGTGTTCTTGAGCTCAAGAGAGCTGGTGAGGTGGTCCGGTGAAAATGGATCTGTCCCCCCTTGTCCTAGATGAGTTGCCTCCTAGGGTGGTGGCCAGTCCTATTTATATTGGCCTAGGTCCTCTTCCCAAATGTTGGCGGGAAGGGATCCCACAACGGCCGGATTTGAAAGGGCGCAAGTAGTACAACCTATCCTGACAAAATTAGTCTTCACCTGCAAAAAGCCCCTGGTCGTGAAGTAGTGGTGGGCTCGGTGATGACCTTCGTCCTGTCGTCCTGGCGGTCTTGGTCTTGTTACACAAGAATGGAAACCTTTGGCTGATTCCTCGGGACTCCGCGCCTGTGGCATACCTCCCTTGCACCAAAGAGGAAACTGGCGCTCTGCACCCACTAACGCCCGCCTGGCTTTGGTCGTCATGGCTCACGTTAGCTGAGCCTCGTGAGGTACACCTTGCATAGAACTCTCCGCCCCTCAGGAGCCAGCGTGAAGAGGCTGATCCCCTCGGGGGTCTTGGTGTCATCCGCCTCACGAGGGTCTTGAGCTGTTGACGCCGAGGCTGGGTCGTGCCAGGCCGTTGATGGAGCCACATGGTGGGCCGCAGGTAGGTAAGTCTGGATACCCCCATATCTAGAACACCGACAGTAGTTACCGAGCCCAAGGCGCGCATGTACATGGCTTCTAGTCGGAGGCAAAGGGCAAGTGCGGAAAACCGCGGGCCCTAATCGCCTGCGGCCTTGATGACGCGTGGAGATTGATGGGACGTTGTCGGTGTACTAAAATAGGGGCTCTATTATGTACCCCTTACTAAGTGCATGGGCAGTCGGAGCCGCGTGGCCACAACCACACTAAGTAGGGCAAGGGAGAGGGCCGGAGCCACCTAAACAATTAGCATAGCGCCAAGACCAGAAGACCAAGAGGACAAGGTGATTCTCCCTGGCAACAGTCTTGCTGGGGAAGGATCCACGGCCCCAAAAAGAGTCTTGCCGGGGCAACTTGCCCAGCCCTACGCCAGTAGGACGCGCTACCCTTGAGCACAAGTTTCCCAACCTCATTGAGACCAGGGCACGGGAGACACTACTATGGTGGCATGCAGATCTTTCTGAAGACAGGAGGCATTCTAAGACAGAGGAGGGGCAGAAGGCAACGAAACCACGGCAAGATCCTTGCCAAAGAAGCACACAAGACCTCCTACAACATCCTTGCCGGGGACGACTACGACGCCGTGTCAAGACCCTTGTCGGGGCCCCGACAAGGTCCTTGCCAAGGACATCTGTAACATCTACGCCAGGCCTGCGCCAGCCATGGTCCTGCCCCCATTCCCTATGCAGCTGCTAGCCCACCAGCTGGGCAGGCACCTACGTGTCAACAGGGGGCTTCCGGACTAATTCAGCACATGCCTACGTGGTGGCATGCAAATCTTCATGAAGGACCCGCCATCGCGCCACCTCAGCTGCCTGCCAGCCCCCGTGGCACCACCTCAGCTGCCTGCTAGTCTACATGGCGCCGCATGCCTCGCTGGCTTGGGCGCGTGTCGAAGCAGGGAAGAGTGGCAGCGGACAGGACGTGGGTTCGCATTTAATGCACCTTGTCCCATACGGCTATCGATAGACTTAGACACAGTACCCCGATGCCACCTCCTGGTGCCACTGTGGTGATCCCCTTGCTTATAAAAGGAGGCCCAAGGCATCCAGGAGAAGGATTCAGATCTTTGGACAAGTTATGCCCATTGTAGCTAGCTCCAGAACAAGAACACTCAAACAGAGATCTTAGGCAGGAGTAGGGTATTACGCATGCCGTGGCCCGAACCTGGGTAAATGCCCTGTGTCCACTGAATTGGCCTCCGATCCTGCTCTCCTCTCAACCCCGTGCCTCACAACCATAGTAGGGATCTCTCTTTGGTCCCATAGGTGTCGTTTCCACTGACATCTTTGGCGCACCAGGTAGGGGAGCGCTGCTTCTTGAGAGAATCTGGTTCGGGAGTTGTTTCAGTAGTTCTTCATCACCATGGCTCCCAAGAAGAAGACGACAACGGCGATCGGCTTGTCCGGCGCCGGACCATCCGCACCGGTGCGGGTGGGGAGCGGGCCCGTCATGGAGAGGACCTTCCACAGCTGCCGCCGTCCCACCAGTTGTTCGCACGACGATCTCCAAGACGCCCACGCTGGCTCCCACCGCGCGCTCCTCTCAAGTTGCGCGTGGTGAGCAACGTCCCCACATAGAGGACCCCAGACGCCGTCGTCGGAAGAGCCCCGCGTACCATTCACGGGATGAAGAAGGCCAGCACGCACGTCGGAGTGCTGGCGGGAATGGCGAGCACGGCCGCAGGATCGTGATAGAGCTCCCTCTGACGTGGTCAGAGGTCCGAGCGTGTCACGGTCCATGCAGCTTTCGCCACCACCCACGCCAACAGAAGCATTGGCGCGAGCACAACTACTCCTTGATTTCCCTCCTGCTGCGGATAAGCTTGACGAGTGGAGAGCCACCATCCGGAGCCTCGTCGGCATCGTCAACAGGGACGAGGAGCGGCCAGCAGCACCCGTGGACCGGGGCTCCATAGAGCTACCGCGTCCCAGCAGGACAGGGGCTGGGAGATATGCTGCCACGATGCACTCTCCTCCCCCACACCAGCCATTGCGAGCACCGATCCGTCCTGATGACGCTCGGGACGACATGTCAGTAGCATCGTCCGACCCACAGACCCGCCACGATCAATGCCAAGTTCTTCAGGAACGGGTTCATGAAGATGCTCGAACCACTATCGAGCGCCGGTGCGATGCGCGCCACCAATCAGATAGGCGGGCGGGACACACTGTGGACCACCCGACTCCGGAGGCTATGGAGGCCTACCTTATGAGGTGGGTTGTCCGGCCTTTACCCGTGAGCTGCGGCAGTTCTAGTGTCCCTCCCACCGCATGTTCAAGCTAGACGTGGGCGAGAAGTACAACAGCAATACCCACCTGTTGGAGTTCCTCAGCATTTATACCATCACGATGTAGGCTGCTGGGGCACACGATGACAAGGTGCTTGCAAATTATTTCCCATTGGCACTTAAGGCCAACGTCATGTCGTGGTTGATGCACTTGCCGGCGGATTCCATTTCTTCTTGGTAAGACATGTGCCATGAATTTTTTGGCGCCTTTACCGGAGGCCATCAAGCTCATGGCCAGGCGAGTGATCTGCATATCATTCCCCAGAAGGAAGGAGAAAGCCTGTGCAAGTACATCCAAAGGTTCAGCCGGGTGCAATACAACATCCCAGACGTTCATCCTGTCGCCATGGTTAGTGCGTTTCACCAGAATGTGCGCAACCGCAATATGCGTGAAGAGCTGGCGACCAACAAGGTCAGGGACGTGGCCCAACTCTATGTTTTGGCCGACAGGTGTGCCCGGGCTGAGGAAGGGCGGAAGTACCCCGGCGAGGACGCCGGCGCAGAAACCGACTCCACAGAGGATACTGCCGCGCCGGCAAAGAAGGGGCGACATCGCAACAGGAAGCACAAGGGGAAGACAGTGCTTGCCATCGAGGGGTCTGATGACACCGGTGCCGCCAAGAAGGCCAAGGCGAGCGACCTCGGCAAGGAGGTTGCCGGGTGTGCTGCTTGCCAGGCCTTGGCGGCTACCGACAAGCCGAGGGGCTCCGACAAGCAGTACTGTAAGATCCACCGCACCAAAGGCCATGACCTCCAGAACTGCCGGCAAGTCGAGCTTCTTGCTGAAAAGAAAAAGGCCGAGTACGAGCGAAGGGACAAGGAGAAGGGGCAAGATGGTGCCGTAGGGCCCGTCAAGAAGCGTGTTGACCAAGGAGGCCGCTGCGGCAAGGATAACCAGCAAGATAGGCCTGCTAGGGGGCGTGACAAGAAACAGGAAGACGATGATCATGACGAGGACGATGAGTCCAGCGACCATCAATTTTAGAAAGCCACGGAGGCCATGTGCGTCGATGGTGGCACCTCGTTGCACACCTCTCACCACCAACTCAAGTAGTGGGCGCGAGAGATTGCTGCGACAGAGCCATCGGTTGACGCCCGGAAGCCACTGAAGTGGTCCGGCACGCCTATCATTTTCAACACCGAGGACTACCCTGATCGCACAACGGCGGTCGGGTGCATGCCGTTGTTGGTTTCACCAATAATATGCAACCTCAAGGTGACGAAGATGCTTGTAGATGGTGGGCCGGCCTGAACCTAATCTTGCCAGTCGTGATTAAGAGGATGCAGATTCCTGATGGAGACCTCGAGGAAACGGGCACGTTTCAAGGGTTCAACCCGGGAAGGAGTCAGCCAAAGGGAAAGGTCACGCTTCCCGTGACATTCGGAAGCAAGCTGAATTACCGGATGGAGAGGATTGTCTTCGACGTAGCCGAGATCCCCTTGCCCTACAATGGGATCCTCGGCCGCCCGGCGCTAGCCAAGTTCATGGCGGCGTCACATTATGCCTATAACACACTAAAGATGCTCGGGCCGATGACCATCATCACCGTCCCCTCCGACAACAAAGATGCACCGATCTGTGCTGGTCAACTCTATCGGCAAGCAGTTGCAGCGGCTGCCATCAAGGCACTCGCTCCTGCCGATGGAGCTCCGAGGGGCAAGATAACCGGTAGGATCTCTCGCACCCAACCCAGCAAGCGCACCTCTTTGGAGTGTTGTGCTCCCGTGGAGGATGTGCCAGAGAGCTCCACCGGCAAGAGCAAGAGGTCTAGAGCTGCACCACCAGAGACCAAGAAATTGCCCGTCAAGGAGGACGGCACGGGATGGGCTTTCACCATAAGCTCCTCCCTTGATAGCAAATAGGAATGCGAGCTCATCGCTTTCCTGCAGGCGAATGTCGATGTGTTTGCGTGCAAAGCCTCTGACATCCCCGGCGTTCCCAGGGAAGTGATTGAGCACCATCTTGCTGACTGCCCTCATGCGCGGCCCATCAAGCAGAAGGTCAAGAAGCAAGCTCTGGAAAGACAAGAATTCATCACGGAAGAGATTAGAAAGCTAGAAGAAGCAAGCTTGGTGAGGGGGGTGCTCCACCCGACGTGGTTGGCCAATCCGATAGTGGTGCACAAGGCAAATGGGAAGTGGAGGCTGTGTATTGATTACACAGGTATCAATAAAGCATGTCCAAAAGACCCTTTCCCATTGCCGCGCATCGACCAGATTGTTGACTCCACGGCCGGGTGTGACCTGTTGTCCTTCCTCGACGCCTACTCCAGATATCATCAGATCTTCATGTCGAAAGAAGATGAAGAGAAGACGGTGTTCATTACCCCATATGGTACGTACTGCTTTTTGCGGATGCCTTTCAGGTTGAAGAGTGCTGGCTCGACCTTCGCAAGAGCGGTCCAAATTGGTTTTGAGCCCCAGCTCCATAGAAATATGGAGGCCTATATGGATGATATAGTGGTCAAAACCAAGGACAAGGCAACACTAGTGCAGGATTTGGAGGAAACATTCACAAATCTGCGCAAGATCAATCTCAAGTTGAACAATGAGAATTGTGTTTTTGGTGTGCCTTCCAGCAAGCTTCTCGGGTTCTTCCTGTCACAACGCGGAATAGAGGCAAATCCTGACAAGATCAAGGCCATCGAGCAGATTGAGGCACCTAAGCGGATCAAGGGTGTGCGTCGGCTCACTGGCTGCATTGTCTCCATGAGCAGATTTATATCCAAGTCCGCTGAGCGTGCCCTTCCCTTCTTCAAAATCTTGAAGAAGGCAGGCCCAATGGAGTGGAGCTCAGAAGCCGAAGCAGCGCTGCAAGATTTGAAGAGGTACCTCTCCTCTACGCCCATACTGGTCGCGCCTAGGCCACAGGAGCCGTTGCTGCTGTATCTAGCAGCGACGAACCAAGTGGTTAGCGCCGCACTGGTGGCACAGAGGGAGGTTGATGAGGAAACAGAAGTGATAGCGGACCTGGTGGATGTTGAACCAGGGCTCCCCCTGGTAGGGCTTGATCCCGGCAAGGTGGGGCCTCCGGTAGAGTCTGACACCAGCAAGACCGGACCCACACAGCTAGGTGAAGTGGTGCAGAAGAAGAAGATGATGCAGCATCCAGTCTACTTTGTCATTTCCCTCTTGCAGGGAGCTTGGTCAAGGTATTCTGGTGTGCAAAAATTGTTGTTCGGCCTCCTTATGGCCTCGAGGAAGCCGCGTCATTACTTCCAAGAACACGAGATCACAGTAATCACCCGCCTCCCGTTGCAACGGATATTGCATAACCCAGATGCGATAGGAAGGATTGTGGAGTGGGCCTTGGAGCTGTCAAGTTTCGGTCTAAGGTTTTAAAGTACCTCGACGATTTACAGCAGAGTCTTGGCGGAGTTCCTAGCAGAGTGGACCTCGACGCCCGACGAAGAGGTCCAGGAGACTACTCTCCCCGGCAAGGAATCCAGCTGCGGCTGGGTCATGTACTTTGATGGGGCCTTCTCGCTGCAAGGCGCCGGTGCTGGTGTGCTGCCTGTCGCGCCCACCGGAGAGCACCTCAAGCATGCCATACAGATGCACTTTCCTAGGGATATGTCGACCAACAACACTGCCGAGTACGAGGGATTGCTTGCCGTTCTTAGGATCGCGGCACACCTCGGAGTCAGAAAGCTCATTGTCAGAGGTGATTCACAGCTCGTCATCAGACAAGTCAATAAGGATTATCAGAGCCCGTTGATGGTGGCCTACGTGGATGAGGTGAGGAAGTTGGAGGAGCGTTTTGATGGTATACAGGCAGAACACGTTCCCTGAGTGGAGAACGAGATCGCTGACTACCTGTCGAAGTGCGCCGCCCTCAAACTACCTGTGGAACCAGGTACCTTTGTGCTTTGGCTGACTCTACCATCCGTAGAATAATCAATAGGGCAGAATAAGCGAAGGAAATCAGGCCCCAGCAAGTACTTTCCCGCTGAGCTCCCTAAAGCTGCCGACAAGGATGTTGCCGGGGACATTGAGACTACCGAACGGCCACCGACTCCGGCAGGGCGTCAAGCCCTGGCCGTGGAGACAGCAGCCCCCAAGGCAGAGGAGATGCCTTTGGTCCTTGCCGTCGAGCCTCAGGCTCCGACATGGGTGCAACATACCGTCCGATTCCTCCAGACACGGGAACTTCCTGAGGAGCAAGGAGAAGCAGAGATAGCGGCCCGTCGGTCTGCCCTGTATCAGTTCATTGACAATGTTCTATACAGAAAAAGGTCAAACGACGTCAAGCTAAAATGCATACCCCGGGAGGAAGGACTTGAGTTGTTGGCAGAGATACATGGAGGCATATGTGTCTCCCACATAGGGTCGAGGGCCCTTGTCGGCAAGGCTTTCCGGCAGGGTTTCTTTTGGCCCACTGCCCTCTAGGATGCGACGACACTAGTAACCAAGTGTGAAGCATGCCAGTTCCACTCGAAGAAGCTTCATCAACCAGCTCAAGCCCTTCAAACCATCCCTCTCTCCTAGCCCTTCTTGGTCTGGGGGCTCAACATATTGGGCCCCTTCCCCCGTGCTGTCGGGGGCTTTGAGTACTTGTACGTTGCAATCGACAAGTTCACAAACTAGACTTAGGTAGAAGCAGTGAGGAAGGTGACAGCGTAGTCAGCCATCAAGTTCTTCAAGGGGCTAGCCTGCCATTTTGGTGTACCCAACAGGGTTATCGTGGAAAACGGCACCCAGTTCACAGTACATTGAGGATCTCGGCAGCAAGGTCTGTTTTGCTTCCGTAGCACACCCACGAAGCAACGGCCAAGCAAAGAGGGCCAATGCTAAAGTTTTGCGAGGCTTAAGAACGAAGACTTTTGATAGGCTGCGCAAGAGTGGAAGGTGCTGGATTTAGGAGTTGCCGGCGGTTCTTTGGTCGATCAGAACGATGCCAAATCGAGCCACCGGCCAGACGCCCTTTGCCTTGGTCTACAGGGCAGAGGCAGTTCTCCCCACGGAACTCATACATGGGTCACCTCGAGTCCTCGCTTATGATGAGCTTGAGCAAGAGCAATTGCGGCAAGATGACGCAACACTCCTTGAGGAAGATCATCTTTGGGCGGCTGTGAGAGTAGCACGCTACTAGCAAGCTTTGCGCCGCTACCATAGCTACAAGGTTCATGCCCGAAGCTTTGAGGAAGGCGACCTTGTTCTTCGGCACATTCAGTCGGCCAAGATTTCCAACAAGTTGACGCCAAAGTGGGAAGGCCCTTATCGGGTAACACGAGTCACCAGGCCTGGCAAAGCCCGCCTGGAGACCGAATATGCCATTCCAGTGAGCAACTCCTGGAACATCGAGCATCTTCGTAAGTTTTTACCCATAAGGCGCGGCTGCCGCCCCCCCCCCCCCGGCAGGCCACCTTTTGTACAAGCCTTGCCGGCAAGGCATGTAACCCTTTGTACATAGCCAGGCGCAGACCCTTAGCATAAATAAATGAAGCCCTGGTGCCCTAAGTTATAGCATGCATGCTAGGTTGAGTCTCCTCCTCGGTTAGGGTTGATAGTGCTTAGCGGCGACTAACCCCTAGCTTAGAGGTCGAGTTTGCGTCTCTTTGTTCCTCTCCTTCCTTTTTTGGTTCGCAGGATATCTAGACATATCCGCTTAGCCATATGGAGAAGAAGAGGACAAGCTGGCGCTCCGACCCCGGCAAGCTAAGGTTGCCGGGGGGGCTGAAGACGCAAGGGTCTGACCCCAGCAAGCCAACGCTGCCGGGGGGGGGGGGCGCAAATCCAGATAAGTTTTCATCCCCTGTCCTGCGTTCTCGTATGAAACTAGGGGCGTATGAAGCCTCGCCTTGCTTCTAGGCTACCATGCTCCTCTTTTCCTGTACCAAAGAAATTGTTTCTTGGGGCAGAATCTGGTTGCAGCTGAGGCAGCAAAGAAACGGGCGTAGGGCCAAACTCCGTTTCATCACTGCCTCTGCCGAAAACATGAGTGAAATCGAACGAAGCAGGGGAGTGGCAAGGCCTGTTGCCGGGAAACTTTGTTTATACAGGAAATAACAAGGACTCGTTCCTTGGTGTGGGCGTGGCACTCACACAAAGGACCCGTCAAGCACCCCTATTTCATTAATACGCCCCATACAAGTACAAATCATACGGAATGTATACATGAGCAAGGGGATTGCAGGTTTTAGATCTAATTAAGGCCCGCGGGCTTACAAGCTAAAAAAGAGACAAGGTGCCCGTAATCCTTTTCTTGTCCCTCTCCTTAGGAAACACGACAGGAAGGAGAAAAGGGCAAAAGAAGCACCTAGGCGAGGTACGAGCACCAGAGGGCGCCAAGAGAACATGCCGGGGTCGCCAAGGAGAGTGTTTGCAGTGATGGCGCCGGAGGAAGAGCTGGAAGACGAGGCAGCGGTCCGTCAATACGCTATGAACGCGTCGGTGCCATCGTACTCCGACTTGACGGCCCGCCACCCGCCTTCTTTGCTTCTCCGCCCTCCCCAAGCCAGCCACCCAAGGAGGCGACCCGAAGAAGTTCAAGGAGCAGGCGACACGGATGATGGTGTCACCGGTGTTTCCCCGAAGTGGTGCGCCCAACGCCTAATAAGACCCATCATCCTGCCGGCCGCTACCCTCGTCGTCGGTGCCGCTGTCCTCCTCATCACTCTTGCTCAAGGAGAAATCTTCATTGTCAGAGGAGTTTTCCACGCAACACCTTACGTGAGTCCCGAAGTTCCCAAAGACCTTGACGGAGAGGAGACCGTTCTCCATTAATTTGAAATGAAGAGTGAGCCCCTCCGTCAGGCTATGGATGCGAGCAAAGGTCTTCCACCCTCGGCGAAGGTACATGATGTGAGGGGCGGGGAACTCGACATCGGCCCAGGTGCCGCTGTTCCCACAACCCCTCATATGCAGCCGCAGCGCCTGCGGCAGGTCCAGCTCCATCTCCCGTGCAAATGGGGTTGGAAGGCGAAGACGACGGCGCGGCGGCTGGCGTAGCCTGATGAAGAACTCGTAAGAGTTGTCTCCGACGTGGCCCTCCATGGGTGGAAGGGCTGTTGGAGGAGGCGAGGCCGATGCGCCGCCCTGCCCTCCTCTTCCCCGAGCACCACGACGGCCTCGGCCCCGCCCTCTCCCTCTTCCCCTCGCAGCCAGCTCCGCCACCGTGGGCTCTTGGGAAGGAGCGGCGCATTATCGAGGAGAGACCCTCGCCGCTACCGATGAAGCATCACCGCGCCCTCTCGCCATGGCAGAAAAGAGGAAGGAGCAGAGATGGGGAAAGGCAGATGGTAAGGGACTGAGAGGCACCGTTCCTCCCGCTCCCCTCCTTATAAAGAGAATAGGGGCGCGGCTCGGCCGCCCCTCACAGCCAATCCGGCTCATGAAAGGTGACAACGGGTGAGGCCGTCGACCGCCCTCCCCGCCCAATTGAAGGCGCGTGGGAATCGGACCACGCGCGCATGTCTTCCCGTATCCCGCTCGCCTGTCATTCACTCTGCGTCATGCATGTGGTATACGTGGCACGCGATACGGGCGTAATGGGGCGCGTGGCGTGACGGTTCCCAAGCAAGGACAGTAAATGAGTGTCAAGGAACGTTGCTGAAAATTAAAATTTTTCCTACGGTTTCACCAAGATCCATCTATGAGTTCATCTAAGCAACGAGTCAAGGGAGAGAGTTAGCATCTACATACCACTTGTAGATCGCGTGCGGAAGCTTGCAAGGTGATGATGGAGTCGTACTCGACGTGATTCGAATCACCGATGACCAAGTGCTGAACGGACAGCACCTCCGCGTTCAACACACGTACGGGACGGGAGACGTCTCCTCCTTCTTGATCCAGCAAGGGGGAAGGAGAGGTTGAGGAACACAGCTCCACCGGCAGCACGACGGCGTGGTGATGGTGGAGAGGCAGTACTCCGACAGGGCTTCGCCAAGCACACAACGGAGGAGGAGAGGTGTTGGGGAGGGGAGGGCTGCGCCTTGGAGGGTGGTGCGGCTGCCCTCTCCTCACCCCTCTATTTATAGGGGGAAGGGAGAAGGGGGCCGGCCCCCTAGAACCCATCTAGGGGGGGGGTGCGGCGGCCAAGGGGAGAGGGGGAGAGGGTGGCTTGCCCCCCAAGCCAAGGGGGGCGCCCCCTCTAGGGTTCCCCCTCAACCCTAGGCGCATGGGACCAAGGGAGGGGGTGCGGCCAGCCCACCAGGGGCTGGCTCCCTGCCCCACGCAGCCCATGTGGCCCCCCGGGAGGGGTGGCCCCTCCCGGTGGACCCCCGGAACCCTTCCGGTGGCCCCGGTACAATACCGGTATGACCCCGAAACTTCCCGGTGTCCATTTGACAACTTCCCATATATAAATCTTTACCTCCGGATCCTTCCGGAGCTCCTCGTGATGTCCAGGATCCCATCCGGGACTCCGAACAACATTCGGTAGTCACATACTAGTCTTCCTAATAACCCTAGCGTCACCGAACCTTAAGTGTGTAGACCCTACGGGTTCGGGAGACATGCAGACATGACCTAGACGCTCTCAGGTCAATAACCAACAGCGGGATCTGGATACCCATGATGGCTCCCACATGCTCCTCGATGTTGTCATCGGATGAACCACGATGTCGAGGATTCGATCAAACCCTGTATGCAATTCCCTTTGTCAATCGGTACGTTACTTGCCCGAGACTCGATCATCGGTATCCCAATACCTTGTTCAGTCTCGTTACCGGCAAGTCACTTTACTCGTACCGTAATGCATGATCCCGTGTCCAAACCTTGGTCACATTGAGCTCATTATGATGATGCATTACCGAGTGGGCCCAGAGATACCTCTCCGTCATACGGAGTGAGAAATCCCAGTCTCGATCCGTGTCAACCCAACAGCTACTTTCGGAGATACCTGTAATGCACCTTTATAGTCACCCAGTTACGTTGTGACGTTTGATACACCCAAGGCACTCCTACGGTATCCGGGAGTTACACGATCTCATGGTCGAAGGAAGAGATACTTGACATTGGCAAAGCTCTAGCAAAACGAACTACACGATCTTTTATGCTATGCTTAGGATTGGGTCTTGTCCATCACATCATTCTCCTAATGATGTGATCCCGTTATCAACGACATCCAATGTCCATAGTCAGGAAACCATGACTATCTGTTGATCACAACGAGCTAGTCAACTAGAGGCTCACCAGGGACATATTGTGGTCTAAGTATTCACACGTGTATTACGATTTCCGGATAATACAGTTATAGCATGAATAAAGACATTTATCATGAACATTGAAATATAATAATACTTTTATTATTGCCTCTAGGGCATATTTCCAACAGTCTCCCACTTGCACTAGAGTCACCAATCTAGTTACATTGTGATGAATCGAACACCCATAGAGTTCTGGTGTTGATCATGTTTTGCACGCGAGAGAGGTTTAGTCAGCGGATCTGCGACATTCAGATCCGTGTGCACTTTGCAAATCTCTATGTCTCCATCTTGAACATTTTCACGGATGGAGTTGAAACGACGCTTGATGTGCCTGGTCTTCTTGTGAAACCTGGGCTCCTTGGCAAGGGCAATAGCTCCAGTGTTGTCACAGAAGAGTTTGATCGGCCCCGACGCATTGGGTATGACTCCTAGGTCGGTGATGAACTCCTTCACCCAAATCGCTTCATGTGCTGCCTCCGAGGCTGCCATGTACTCCGCTTCACACGTAGATCCCGCCACGACGCTCTGCTTGCAGCTGCACCAGCTTACTGCTCCACCATTCAACATATACACGTATCCGGTTTGTGACTTAGAGTCATCCAGATCTGAGTCGAAGCTAGCGTCGACGTAACCCTTTACGACGAGCTCTTTCGTCTCTTCCATAAACGAGAAACATGTCCTTCGTCCTTTTCAGGTACTTCAGGATATTCTTGACCGCTGTCCAGTGTTCCTTGCCGGGATTACTTTGGTATCTTGCTACCAAACTTACGGCAAGGTTTACATCGGGTCTGGTACACAGCATGGCATACATAATAGATCCTATGGCTGAAGCATAGGGGATGACACTCATCTCTTCTTTATCTTTTGCCGTGGTCGGTGACTGAGCCGAGCTCAATCTCACACCTTGTAACATAGGCAAGAACCCCTTCTTGGACTGATCCATTTTGAACCTCTTCAAAATCTTATCAAGGTATGTGCTTTGTGAAAGACCTATGAGGCGTCTCGATCTATCTCTATAGATCTTGATGCCTAATATATAAGCAGCTTCTCCAAGGTCCTTCATTGAAAAACACTTATTCAAGTAGGCCTTAATGCTGTCCAGAAATTCTATATTATTTCCCATCAAGAGTATGTCATCTACATATAATATGAGAAATGCTACAGAGCTCCCACTCACTTTCTTGTAAACGCAGGCTTCTCCATAAGTCTGCATAAACCCAAACGCTTTGATCATCTCATCAAAGCGAATGTTCCAACTCCGAGATGCTTGCACCAGTCCATAAATGGATCGCTGGAGCTTGCATACTTTGTTAGCGTTCCGAGGATCGACAAAACCTTCCGGCTGCATCATATACAGTTCTTCCTTAAGATGCCCGTTAAGGAATGCTGTTTTGACGTCCATCTGCCATATCTCATAATCATAGTATGCGGCAATTGCTAACATGATTCGGACGGACTTCAGCTTCGCTACGGGAGAGAAGTCTCGTCGTAGTCAATCCCTTGAACTTGTCGATAACCCTTAGCGACAAGTCGAGCCTTATAGATGGTAACATTACCATCCGCGTCCGTCTTCTTCTTAAAAATCCATTTGTTTTCTATCGCTCGCCGATCATCGGGCAAGTCTGTCAAAGTCCATACTTTGTTTTCATACATGGATTCTATCTCGGATTTCATGGCTTCAAGCCATTTGTTGGAATCCGGGCCCGCCATCGCTTCTTCATAGTTCGAAGGTTCATTGTTGTCTAACAACATGATTTCCAGGACAGGGTTGCCGTACCACTCTGGTGCGGAACGTGTCCTTGTGGACCTACGAAGTTCAGCAGTAACTTGATCCGAAGTACCTTGATCATCATCAATGTTTTCCTCTTCAGTTGGTGTGGGCATCACAGGAACATTTTCCTGAGCTGCACCACTTTCCCGTTCGAGAGGTAGCACTTCATCGAGTTCTACTTTCCTCCCACTTACTTCTTTCGAGAGAAACTCTTTTTCCAGAAAGCATCCGTTCTTGGCAACAAAGATCTTGCCTTCGGATATTAAGTAGAAGGTATACCCGACAGTTTAATTTGGGTATCCTATGAATACGCATTTTTCCGATTTGGGTTCGAGCTTTTCAGGTTGAAGTTTCTTGACATAAGCATCGCATCCCCAAACTTTTAGAAACGACAACTTAGGTTTCTTTCCAAACCATAATTCATACGGTGTCGTCTCAACGGATTTAGACGGTGCCCTATTTAAAGTGAATGTAGCTGTCTCTAGAGCGTATCCCCAAAATGATAGCGGTAAATCGGTAAGAGACATCATAGAACGCACCATATCCAATAGGGTGCGATTACGACGTTCGGACACACCGTTTCGCTGAGGTGTTACAGGCGGCGTGAGTTGTGAAACGATTCCACATTTCCTTAAGTGTGTACCAAATTCGTGACTTAAGTATTCTCCTCCACGATCTGATCGTAAGAATTTTATCTTTCGGTCACGTTGATTCTCTACCTCATTCTGAAATTCCTTGAACTTTTCAAAGGTCTCAGACTTGTGTTTCATTAAGTAGACATACCCATATCTACTCAAGTCATCAGTGAGAGTGAGAACATAACGATATCCTCCGCGAGCCTCAACGCTCATTGGACCGCACACATCGGTATGTATGATTTCCAACAAGTTGGTTGCTCGCTCCATTGTTCCGGAGAACGGAGTCTTGGTCATTTTGCCCAAAAGGCATGGTTCGCACGTGTCAAACGATTCATAATCAAGAGACTCTAAAAGTCCATCGGCATGGAGCTTCTTCATGCGCTTGACACCAATGTGACCAAGGCGGCAGTGCCACAAGTATGTGGGACTATCGTTATCAACTTTAAATCTTTTGGCATCTACACTATGAACATGTGTAATATTACGCTCGAGATTCATTAAGAATAAACCATTGACCATCGGAGCATGACCATAAAACATATCTCTCATATAAATCGAACAACCATTATTCTCAGACTTAAATGAGTAGCCATCTCGTATTAAACGAGATCCAGATACAATGTTCATGCTCAAACTTGGCACTAAATAACAATTATTAAGGTTCAAAACTAATCCCGTAGGTAAATGTAGAGGCAGCGTGCCGACGGCGATCACATCGACTCTGGAACCATTCCCGACGCGCATCATCACCTCGTCCTTCGCCAGTCTCCGTTTATTCCGCAGCTCCTGCTGTGAGTTACAAATATGAGCAACGACACCGGTATCAAATACCCAGGAGTTACTACGAGTACTGGTAAGGTACACATCAATCACATGTATATCAAATATACCTTTGGTGTTGCCGGCCTTCTTATCCGCTAAGTATTTGGGGCAGTTCCGCTTCCAGTGACCCTTCCCCTTGCAATAAAAGCACTCAGTCTCAGGCTTGGGTCCATTCTTTGACTTCTTCCCGGTAACTGGCTTACCAGGCGCGGCAACATCTTTGCCGTCCTTCTTGAAGTTCTTCTTACCCTTGCCCTTCTTGAACTTAGTGGTCTTATTGACCATCAACACTTGATGTTCTTTCTTGATTTCAGCCTCTGCTGACTTCAGCATCGAGAACACTTCAGGAATGGTCTTTTCCATCCCCTGCATGTTGTAGTTCATTACAAAGCTCTTGTAGCTTAGTGGGAGCGACTGGAGGATTCTGTCAATGACCGCCTCATCTGGGAGGTTAATGTTCAGCTGGGTCATACGGTTGTGCAACCCAGACATCTTCAGGATGTGCTCACTGACAGAACTATTTTCCTCCATCTTACAACTGTAGAACTTGTCGGAGACATCATATCTCTCGACCCGGGCATGAGCTTGAAAAACTAGTTTCAGCTCTTCGAACATCTCATATGCTCCGTGGTGCTCAAAACGCTTTTGGAGCCCCGGTTCTAAGCTGTAAACATGCCGCACTGAACGAGGGAGTAATCATCAGCACGAGACTGCCAAGCATTCATAATGTCTTGGTTCTCTGGGACGGGAGCGTCACCTAGCGGTCCTTCTAGGACATATTGTTTCCTGGCAGCTATGAGGATGATCCTCAGGTTCCGGACCCAGTCCGTATAGTTGCTGCCATCATCTTTCAGCTTGGTTTTCTCTAGGAACGCGTTGAAGTTCATGTTGACATTAGCGTTGGCCATTGATCTACAAGACATATTTGCAAAGGTTTTAGACTAAGTTCATGATAATAAAGTTCTAATCAAATTATGAACTCCCACTTAGATTAGACATCCCTTAGTCATCTAAGTGTTACACGATCCGAGTCGACTAGGCCCGTGTCCGATCATCACGTGAGACGGACTAGTCATCGTCGGTGAACATTCTCATGTTGATCGTATCTTCCATACGACCCGTGTTCGACCTTTCGGTCTCCGTGTTCCGAGGCCATGTCTGCACATGCTAGGCTCGTCAAGTTAACCCTAAGTGTTTTCGCTGTGTAAAACTGTCTTACACCCGTTGTATGTGAACGTAAGAATCCATCACACCCGATCATCACGTGGTGCTTAGAAGCGACGAACTGTAGCAACGGTGCACAGTTAGGGGAGAACACTTCTTGAAATTTTTTTATAAGGGATCATCTTATTTACTACCGTCGTCCTAAGTAAACAAGATGCATAAACATAATAAACATCACATGCAATTATATAGTTGTGACATGATATGGCCAATATCATATAGCTCCATTGATCTTCATCTTCGGGGCTCCATGATCATCTTGTCACCGGCTTGACACCATGATCTCCATCATCGTGTCTTCATGAAGTTGTCACGCCAACGACTACTTCTACTTCTATGACTAACGTTTAGCAATAAAGTAAAGTAGTTTACATGGCGTTATTCAATGACACGCAGGTCATACAAAAAATAAAGACAACTCCTATGGCTCCTGCCGGTTGTCATACTCATCGACATGCAAGTCGTGAATCCTATTACAAAGAACATGATCTCATACATCACAATTCATCATTCATCACAACTTCTGGCCATATCACATCACATGATCAATCGCTGCAAAAACAAGTTAGACGTCCTCTAATTGTTGTTGCATCTTTTACGTGGCTGCAATTGGGTTCTAGCAAGAACGTTTTCTTACCTACGAATCACCACAACGTGATTTTGTCAACTTCTATTTACCCTTCATAAGGGCCCTGTTCATCGATTCCGCTCCAACTAAAGTGGGAGAGACAGACACCCGCCAGCCACCTTATGCAACTAGTGCATGTCAGTCGGTGGAACCGGTCTCACGTAAGCGTACGTGTAAGGTTGGTCCGGGCCGCTTCATCCCACAATACCGTTGAGCAAGAAAAGACTAGTAGAGGCAAGTAAGATGACAAAATCCACGCCCACAACAAAATTGTGTTCTACTCGTGCAAAGAGAACTACGCATAGACCTAGCTCATGATGCCACTGTTGGGGAACGTTGCAGAAAATTAAAATTTTTCCTACGGTTTCACCAAGATCCATCTATGAGTTCATCTAAGCAACGAGTCAAGGGAGAGAGTTTGCATCTACATACCACTTGTAGATCGCGTGCGGAAGCTTGCAAGGTGATGATGGAGTCGTACTCGACGTGATTCGAATCACCGATGACCAAGTGCTGAACGGACAGCACCTCCGCGTTCAACACACGTACGGGACGGGAGACGTCTCCTCCTTCTTGATCCAGCAAGGGGGAAGGAGAGGTTGAGGAAGACAGCTCCACCGGCAGCACGACGGCGTGGTGATGGTGGAGAGGCAGTACTCCGACAGGGCTTCGCCAAGCACACAACGGAGGAGGAGAGGTGTTGGGGAGGGGAGGGCTGCGCCTTGGAGGGTGGTGCGGCTACCCTCTCCTCACCCCTCTATTTATAGGGGGAAGGCAGAAGGGGGCCGGCCCCCTAGAACCCATCTAGGGGGGGGGGTGCGGCGGCCAAGGGGAGAGGGGGAGAGGGTGGCTTGCCCCCCAAGCCAAGGGGGGCGCCCCCTCTAGGGTTCCCCCTCAACCCTAGGCGCATGGGCCCAAGGGAGGGGGTGCGGCCAGCCCACCAGGGGCTGGCTCCCTGCCCCACGCAGCCCATGTGGCCCCCCCGGGAGGGGTGGCCCCTCCCGGTGGACCCCCGGAACCCTTCTGGTGGCCCCGGTACAATACCGGTATGACCCCAAAACTTCCCGGTGTCCGTTTGACAACTTCCCATATATAAATCTTTACCTCCGGATCCTTCCGGAGCTCCTCGTGACGTCTAGGATCCCATCCGGGACTCCGAACAACATTCGGTAGTCACATACTAGTCTTCCTAATAACCCTAGCGTCACCGAACCTTAAGTGTGTAGACCCTACGGGTTCGGTAGACATGCAGACATGACCTAGACGCTCTCAGGTCAATAACCAACAGCGGGATCTGGATACCCATGATGGCTCCCACATGCTCCTCGATGTTGTCATCGGATGAACCACTATGTCGAGGATTCGATCAAACCCTGTATGCAATTCCCTTTGTCAATCGGTACGTTACTTGCCCGAGACTCGATCGTCGGTATCCCAATACCTTGTTCAGTCTCGTTACCGGCAAGTCACTTTACTCGTACCGTAATGCATGATCCCGTGTCCAAACCTTGGTCACATTGAGCTCATTATGATGATGCATTACCGAGTGGGCCCAGAGATACCTCTCCGTCATACGGAGTGACAAATCCCAGTCTCGATCCGTGTCAACCCAACAGCTACTTTTGGAGATACCTGTAATCCACCTTTATAGTCACCCAGTTACGTTGTGACGTTTGATACACCCAAGGCACTCCTACGGTATCCGGGAGTTACACGATCTCATGGTCGAAGGAAGAGATACTTGACATTGGCAAAGCTCTAGCAAAACGAACTACACGATCTTTTATGCTATGCTTAGGATTGGGTCTTGTCCATCACATCATTCTCCTAATGATGTGATCCCGTTATCAACGACATCCAATGTCCATAGTCAGGAAACCATGACTATCTGTTGATCACAACGAGCTAGTCAACTAGAGGCTCACCAGGGACATATTATGGTCTAAGTATTCACACGTGTATTACGATTTCCGGATAATACAATTATAGCATGAATAAAAGACATTTATCATGAACATTGAAATATAATAATACTTTTATTATTGCCTCTAGGGCATATTTCCAACAATGAGCAGCAACCCTATGATCTCGAATGGACATGCAAGCCACCTCTTTACTATTCCCCGCAGATGACGCCCGCATGCTTTGATCACCCGCGCGCGCGACCCCTACTTCACGCAATCAACACGGGAACAACTGCCCCACCTGCCCGCGCACTATTTTTTGGGCCTAGCCCAATAACCGCGCCGCGCTTATGTGTGGCCCAGGCCCGGGGGCTCCTGTTAGTGTACTAAAATAGGGGCTCTATTCTATACCCCTTACTAAGTGGATCGGCAGGCGGAGCCGCGTGGCCACAACCACACTTAGCAGGGCAAGGGAGAGGGCCGGAGCCACGGAAACAATCAACACAATGCCAAGACCAGAAGACCAAGAGGACAAGGTGATTATCCCCGACAACAGTCTTGCCGGGGCAGGATCCACGGCCCCGTCAAGAGTCTTGTCGGGGCAACTTGCCCAGCCCTACGCCAGTAGGACACGCTACCCTTGAGCCCAAGTTTCCCAACCTTATTGAGACCAGGGCTCGGGAGGCCCTCCTGTGGTGGCATGCAGATCTTTGTGAAGATAAGAGGCATTCTAAGACAGAGGAGGGGTAGAAGGAAACGAAACCACGGCAAGATCCTTGCCAAAGAAGCACACAAGACCTCCGGCAACATCCTTGCCGGGGACGACTACGACGCCGCAACAAGACCCTTGTCGGGGCCCCGACAAGGTCCTTGCCGAGGACATTTGTAACGTCTACACTAGGCGTGCACCAGCCACGGTCCCACACCTGTTCCCTATGCAGCTGCCAGCCCACCAGTTGGGCAGGCACCTACGTGTCAACAAGGGGCTTCCGGACTAATTCAGCACATGCCTGTGTGGTGGCATGCAAATCTTCATGAAGGACCCGCCATCGTGCCACCTCAGCTGCCTGACAGTCCCCGTGGCACCGCCTTAGCTGCCTGCTAGTCTACATGGCGCCGCACGCCTCGCTGGCTTGGGCACGTGTCGAAGCAGGGAAGAGTGGCAGTGGACGGGACGTGGGTTCACATTTAATGCACCTTGTCCCATAGGGTTATCGATAGACTTAGACACATTACCCCGATGCCACCTCCTGGTGCCACTGTGGCGATCCCCTTGCTTATAAAAGGAGGCC
The DNA here is from genome assembly GCF_018294505.1 of Triticum aestivum. Lineage (NCBI taxonomy): Eukaryota > Viridiplantae > Streptophyta > Magnoliopsida > Poales > Poaceae > Triticum > Triticum aestivum. The sequence continues at coordinate 453,293,821 of NC_057807.1, read as the reverse complement.
CAAGGCATCCAGGAGAAGGATTCAGATCTTTGGGCAAGTTACGCCCATTGTAGCTAGCTCCAGAACAAGAACACTCAAACAGAGATCTTAGACAGGAGTAGGGTATTACGCACGCCACAGCCCGAACCTAGGTAAATGCCCTGTGTCCACTTAATTGGCCTCCGATCCTGCTCTCCTCTCTACCCCGTGGCCCGCAACCATTGTAGGGATCTCTCTTTGGTCCCATAGGTGTCGTTTCCACCAACAGACATGGGCGTTTCCACTTCCCCACGCTACCTCGGCGACTGTTCGACTTGACGGAACGATGCTGCATGCATAAGATCATCATGGTGCGAGGTCGTGGAGGCTGGCGGTTGGCCTTCCTTGGCTATAAATGAGGGGGAGTGTCTGAACCCCCCGCTCATCTCTCCTTCGTCTTGCTGCCGCCCGCTCCTTCTCCTCCTTCATCTTGCTTCCATGGCATCCCCGAGGAGGTTTTCGGCGGCCGAGAAGGGGAAAGCTTCCAAGGAGAGACCATCCTCTCCACCTCCCAAGAGGCTGCGACTGTCGCCGTAAGCACCCTGCGGCCCCCGTGGCGGCCCCCAGAGGGCGCGGGCACGCACCCAACACCACTGGTGTTATCTCTTCTCGCAGCAAGGGCCACCGGCCTCGGAGCAGCCCCCACGACGAGGGGAGGTGCGCCGTGATCGTGCGCCCGCCTCGGCCGTGCTTCTCTTTGCTGGATGTGCTCCCTGGGTTTGTGGTGTGGTCGGAGAGCCCGGCCGGCACCTCGCTCCGGCTTCAGCGTTTCTTCTCTAGTGAGCTTCCATCCTCGAGGCTTGACGGTCTCTAGCTCTAGGCCAATGGCTGCTGCAGCAGAGCTTCATGGGTCGGGTCCGAGGTCGCTGGCTCCGGCAGTGTGGTCCTGGCCTGTTCCTGGCAAACGTTCGCCCACATGCGAGGCCTGGGTGGAAGGTGCACCCTCCACTTCCAGTGCGATGATCTGGCGACCCTTTACGTGAGGGTGTTCAGGGAGGACAGCGCCGCGTGGGGTGCTGTCCGGAGGATGGCAGCGATGACGAGGGTGGCGAAGGTGAGCTTGGCCTTGGCGGCACGCACTCCTCTTCCCGTGATGATAGCTCTTCCTCGGAGGAGAGCTCAAGCAGTGGTGGCTACGAGCGCCCACCACATCATCATGCTCGGGTCGAGGATGTTGGTGGTTCGTCCCGCCGCAGCGCTCTAGTGAAGATGGAGAGGAACCCGGCGTGAGCCTAGGGGCCTCCGAACTTGGACTCAAGACCGGCCACGACCCCAGATAGCTTATGGGGGAACTGGTGGAGTGCTGGGCCACCTTGAGGCGCTGCTTGAGGATGTGTCGCTGGTGCCGGGTTCATATTCCCTCGGGTCTTCTTTGTTTAGCCTTTCCTTTCTCCTATAATTCAAAAAAGGTGGTGCACCCCGCGGGGGCGTGTAATGAACTATGGCAGTTATGCCCCTTATGCTATGCTTTCTATTTTGATGATGTGCTGTAATGTTTGCGCTCCGAGTAAGCTAGGGTAGTAAAACTTAGCTTAATATGTGTGCAGTAGCTTTCCACCTCACGAAGACCTGGCTCCAGGTAAACAATGAGATCCCCTTCCTGGGGAGCTGAAGGTCATAGACCTCGAGAGACGCCTTGGGGTCTCAGGAGCCGCCATGGAACCGCTGTAGGACTGCTTTAAAGGAAAAGAAAAAATGACGAGCACCTCACCCTTCCTTATGCGAGCCCCATGACATAGATTAGCTCTGTCTTAATGCATCGCGTCGCACTGCCCTAGGTCACAGATATGAGGGGTGTTGATGCCTGTGAGCTTGATCGAGGGTTCCTCATGAGGACAAGGCCAAAGCACCAATGCAGCGGGGGTCGGCGCAGTGTGTGCGCGCGAGAGTAAGCCCAAGGCGCACACACCTGCCTAGCCCCCACGCGCGAGGCGCTCAAGAGAGAGTGACGGGCAACTGCAGCCTCTCTCTTGCCCCGAGGCCAAAAAACAACCGAGCGGAGGGAGAAGAAATTAACTTGGTGAACCAAAGCACAAAAGCACCGAACCCATTGAAAGATCACTAAAAACTGCAAGCAACTTCAGAAAGCAAATGAACAGCCGTGTCCCGCACCTAATCTAGTCTTCTCACCAGCGCGGAGCTAAATGCCGCCACTAAGACATGGGAGGGAGCCCCCATGAGGCCCCAGGGAAGCTCTCAGGAGACTCTGGGGCGTGTATAGCCCCACTCATTATTACGTGAGAGTGTCACGAGCGGAGACCTTCACAGGCCGGAGCCTTGCTTCACATGCTGGAGCCTTGCTTCACAGGCTGGAGCCTTGCTTCATAGGCCGGAGCCTTTCTTCTGGGGTAGAACTTCCAGAGGTGCTGGATGTTCCAGGCGTTTTGGATGGGGACCCCGTCCTATGTCTCCAGGCGCGTGGCGCCAGGCCTAGAGACACGGGCAATCCTAAACGGGCCCTCCCACATGGGAGAGAGCTTGTGCAGCCCCTCCTTGGAGAGCACCCGCCTCAGGACGAGGTCGCCCACCTCTAACATGAGTGGATGCTGCGGCAGTGATACCGCCATAGTGCCTGCTGGTATCTTGCCGCCCAGAGTGAGGCTTGATGGCGGCATTCCTCCCCCAGCACAAGATCCATCCCCTCCATGGCGTCCTGACGCGCCTCGTCAAATGCCAGGACCCGCATGGAGCAATGCTTGACCTCATGTGGGAGAACCGCTTCTGCTCCATAGACAAGGAAGAACGGCGTTTCTCCCGTAGGCTTGGTCACGGTGGTGCGGATGGACCACAACATGGACTGTAGCTCGTCGAGCCAGCCCTTGCCGCAGGCCTCGAGCTTCTTCTTGAAGGTTCTTGTCTTGAGGCCCCTCAGGACTTCGGTGTTAGCCCACTCGGCTTGGCTGTTGCTCCGGAGGTGGGCCACTAAAGCATAGCATATCTACGCTCCAAGGTTAGCACAATATGTTTTGAAAAGGTTGCTAGTGAATTGGGAGCCGTTGTGGGTGATGATGTGGTTAGGGACCCCAAACCAGCTCATGATTCCCTTGATGAACTTGACGGCCGATCCAACTGGAATGGTGCGGACAGCTTCTACCTCCACCCACTTGGTGAATTTGTCGATGGCGACATAGAGGTACCGGTAGCCCCCTGGCGCTCGAGGGAACAGCCCCAAGATGTCCAGCCCCCAGACTGCGAACGACCATGTGAGCGGGATTGTCTGGAGGCCCTACGCGGGCTGGTGAATTTGCTTGGCGTGGAACTGGCATGCCTCACAGGAACGCACGAGCTCTGTGGCATCGTTGAGCGCGGTGGGCCAGTAGAAGTTGCAGCGGAACGCCTTGCCCACTAGAGTGTGTGACGAGGAATGATGCCCGCAGTCCCCACGATGTATGTCCGCTAGCACCTCAAGCCCCTGCTCCCTGGAGATGCATCGCAACGAAATGTCATTGGGCCTCTTGCGATATAACTCACCATCCTGGATGAAGTACTTGGTGGCTTGACGAGCCGTCGGCATCCTCCTCCTTCTCTGGCAAGGTCCCTTGAAGCAGGTACGCCTTGAACTCTTTAGCCCAGTACCCCTCTTGAGGCTCGAGCGCAAGCAGCAGGCGGGCCCTCGTGGCGTGTCCACATGCTGGGGCGCCTATCTCAGGCGCCTAAGGCAGGTCCTCCTGAGGCGGTGCTGGAGTCGTGGTGGGGGGAGTCGCAGACGGCTTGAAAAGCCACTCCTCAAACACCCCCGGCTCCTAAGGAAGCCTTCGGGAGGCTCTCTTGGCGATATCATCTGCCTCCTTGTTCATCCCTCGCGGCACGTGTTGCATCTCTAAGCCCATGAACCGCTTCTCCATCTTGTTTAACTCTTCTAGGTATGCCTCCATGTACTCGTCCTTGGGCGTGTATTCCTTGTTGGAGAAGTTGATGAGGAGCTGAGAATCACCCCTAATGGTGAGGCGCTTCACCACCAGCGCCGCCACGGCCCTGAGTACGGCGAGCAAGCCCTCAAATTCCACAATGTTGTTGGAGACCTTCTCGCCCTGCTGGAAGCAGAGTTGCACCGCGTAGTAGAGCTTGTCCTTGGTGGGCGAGATGAGGACGGCCCCTGCCCCTACGCCTTGTCGCGCGAACGCTCCGTCAAAGTACATGATCCACCCATCCAGTTCCTCATCTCCTAATAAGAGGGAGCGGTCCTCGCTCACCCCATGGTTGGGGGCATCAATCCATTCGGCCACAAAGTCCACAAGGGCTGCACCCTTGATTACCCTGGTGGTGCTGAACTAGAGATGGAACACCTAGACCTTGATGTTCCATTCTGCAACTCGCCCAGCGGCGTTCGGGCTCCGGAGCACCCACTCCAGTGGGTATGCTGAAACGACCTTGATGGGATGGCCTTTAATGTAGTGGCGCAGCTTTTGGGAGGCGACGAGGAGCGCGAGCAAGAGTTTCTGGGGCATGGGGTAGCGTGCTCGTGCCTCCCTCGGCACCGTGCTGACGAGGTAGACAGGGTGCTCGACGAGGGGAGAGGCATCAATGGAGTCTTGCTCTTCTTGAGGGTGCGGGTCTTTGATGGCTTCATGAGGTCCGTCCTCAGGATCCCCCCCCCTAGCTGTGGGATCAATCGCAACCTCACGAGGGGCATAGACCACTGGGTTGGCCGAGGCCCCAAGTGCATTGTCCTGAGGACGCTCCGTCTTGCTTGGTGGTTGTGCGTCCTACCGAGGGTCCTTGGATGGGCGCTCCCACCTTAGCACCACTAGGGCGGTGCCGGCTGAGTGAGGGGTGACTGCCAAATAGAGCACCAAGGGCTCGAGGAGGCGCGGCGCCACCATCACTAGAGGGCTGGTCAGGTACCTCCTGAGGTCTTGAAAGGTTGCGTCTGCCTCCAGGGTCCTTTTCATCAGCTTGAAGAACGGAAGGGCACGCGCTCCCAGCTTGGAGATGAAGCTCCCAAGCGAGGTCACACAGCCTGCCAGCTTCTGCATCTCCTTCAGGGTCCGCGGGGGGCTCATGTCCTCTATTGCCTTGACCTTCTCTAGATTCACCTCAATCCCTCTATTTGACACCAGGAAGCCCAACAGCTTACCAGAGGGAACTCCAAACACACAATTCTCAGGATTGAGCTGCAGGTCCACCTTGCGCAGGCTAGCAAACGTCTCCTCTAGATCTGCTATCAGGGTCCTGACCTCCCGAGACTTCACCACTATGTCATCAACATAGGCCTATGTGTTTCTCCCAAGCTGTGAGCCCAGGGCTATATGCATCAGTCGCTGGAAGGTAGCCCTGGCATTACGCAGCCCGAAGGGCATGCAAGTGTAATAGTACACCCTGCAGGGGGTCAGGAATGCCGTCTTCTCCACATCTTGCACGGCCATCTTGATCTGGTTTTAGCCCGAGAAGTCATCCAAGAAGCACAACAGGTCGCACTCGGTGATGGAGTGCATGATCTGATTGATGCGAGGAAGCGGTAAGGGATCTTGCGGGCAGGCCTTGTCGAGGTTGGTGAAGTCGACACACATGCGCTCCTTCCCTCCTTTCTTGGGGACTATGACGGGATTCGCCAGCCACTCTGTGTATCGTACTTCCCTGATGACCCCTGCGGCTTGCAGCTTACGGGTTTGTTGGACGATGAAGGCCTGCTTCTCGGTGGACTGACGACAAGCCTTCTGCTTCACTGGTCGCACGTTTGGGAATACCTGCAGGTGGTGCTCGATTATTCCCCTCGGGACACCAGTTAGGTCTTTCGGCTCCCAAGTGAATACGTCCTTGTTGGCGCGCAAGAAGTCGACCAATGCTTTCTCTTGGTCTTGAGGTAAGCCAACCCCTATGGTGAAGGTGGCGCTGGTTGTTCCCTCCTCACTGACCAGCACTTGCTTCGTCTCGGCTCGGTCTTGGGAGAACAACAGCTTCTTGGCAGGCGCCGCTTCCAGGGCCTCAGGGCCCCCCTTCTCATCAAGCAACACGAATGCTGCTGACCTGAAGGCGAGCTTGAGGGCATGCAACACGTCTTTGGTGTCCCCTGCTACCGTGAGGACACCATTCCTGCCAAGCATCTTCATGAGGTTGTATGGTGGGTGAGTTGCCGCCATGAACTTGGCCGACGCCGGGTACCCCAGGATGACGTTGTATGGCAGGTGACCCTGGCGATTTCGAAGTCGATGAGCTCGGTGCGGTAGTTGTCGCGGGTCCCGAAGGTGACATGGAGGCGAATCTGCCCCAGGGGCTGGTGGAGCCGCCGCTGACCCCGGAGAAGGGCTTGGTGGGGCGTAGCCGGCCGGGGGGCACGTGCAGCAGGCCGAATGCCTCCGCAGAGAGCATGTTGAAGCCGGCTCCACCGTCGATGATGGTCCTGGTGACCGCCATGTTGCAGATGGTGAGGGTGCAAAGCATCGGGAGCGTGCCTGCTCCCGCCGTGGCGGCCGGATGATCCTCGAGGCTGAAGGCCAGGTCATCCTTGGGAGCCGTCCAGCCGGGGGAGCCGCCGAGCCCATCTGGGCAGCACTAACTTGTCGGTAGAACTGCTTGATGTGGCGGTCGGAAGGCGGTGCCTGCGAGCTATCTAGGGGAGCTACGACGACGGGGGGCGCCGGTGCCACGTATCGCGCGAGGAAGAGGCTGCACAGCTCCTCCCAGGAGGCCACAGAGGACTGCAGCAGGTTGAGGAACCAGGTGCATGGTGCACCGACGAGGGCCATGGGAAGCCAGTTGGCCTTCACCTTGTCGTCCCCGCCGGCCGCCCAAACTGCTTCTTCATATGCATGGCGGAAGGCGGCCGGATCCGCCGCGCCGTCATAGCGTGGCGGCATGTCCGGACTGAACTTGGGTGGCCACTCCACCCGCCGCAGGGAGAGGGTGAAACAGCGCAGCCCCAGCGCTTCTTCAGGGGCGCGCGTCGGCCGAGTCGACAGAGGAGCACCCGCCATCAGAGCCGGCTGCGCGATCTGGCGGACGGGGCAGAAGATCTCTGACACACCCCTACCTGGTGCGCCAAATGTCAGATTACGGGTTACGCAAACCCTTGAGAGGTTCGAACTCTAGGGTGCGTGCGGATATCTCAACCTACCCAGCCTCCCTACTCGAGATTCTCCTAAACCTAGCGCGTCGAGCTCGAAGAGACACAACAGTTTATCCTAGTTCGAGCCACCTTGTGGTGTAATACCCTACTCCAGTGTTTTGGTGGATTGCCTCGAGGGGCTAAGGATGAACTAGTATAGTGGATGAACTGGCCTCAGGAAGTGAGGTGTTCTTGAGCTCGAGAGCTGGTGAGGTGGTCCGGTGAGAATGGATCTGTCCCCCTTGACCTAGATGAGTTGCCTCCTATGCTGGTGGCTAGTCCTATTTATAGTGGCCTTAGTCCTTTTCTCAAATGTTGGCGGGAAGGGATCCCACAATGGCCGGATTTCAAAGGGGACAAGTAGTAAAGCTTATCCTGACAAAAGTAGTCTTCACCTGTGAAAAGCCCCTGGTCGTGACAGTGCGGTGGGCTCGATGATGACCTCCGTCCAGCCGTCCTGGCGGTCTTGGTCTTGTTGCGTCAGAATGGAAACCTTTGGCTGATTCCTCGGGACTCCGCGCCTCCGGCTTGCCTCCCTTGCACCGAAGAGGAAACTTGTGCTCTGCCTGCTGGCGCCCACCTCGCGCCCGCTGGCGCCCACCTCGCACCCGCCTAGCCTTGGTCGATATGGCTCACGTCAGCTGAGCCTCATGAGGTACACCTTGCATAGAACTCTCCGCCCCTCGGGAGCCAGCCTGAAGAGGCCGATCCCCTCGGGGGTCTTGGCGTCATCCGCCTCGCGAGGCTTGGCCCCTCGCGAGGGTCTTGAGCTATTGATGTCGAGGTTGGTCCGTGCCAGGCCGTCGATGGAGCCACGTGGTGGGCCGCAGGGAGGCAAGTCTGGATACCCCCATATCCAGAATGCCAACACTTGTCGGTCCCTTCCTGTCTCTCTCTCTCTCTCTCTGGTTCACATCCACACTCCATGCATATATAGGTCTCTCTTGCACACAATGTATGACTCTCTAGGCTAAGCTAAATATGTAGGGTGCACTTATCGTACATGTACGGATTCCCTATCTCGTCGTCTGTAACTCTCTCACGGACTACTCCGCCATCTTGGGGCTCTCCCTCTCTCTCTCTCTCTCTCTCAAAGTCTCTATCTCTCTAGGTCACACAAACACATGCATATATATCTCACTCACACTGGATAGACCCATCTAAAACTCGCTCACTCTCTCCCTTATTCTTTCTCCATCTCACACGCACACACAGACAATCTCTCGCCTAGCTAAGTACGCCTATCTCCCACTCCATTGTAGGCACACACAGCCCCCCTCGCTAGGTATATGACTATTTCTCAGTCTCAATCGCAAACATGTGCATTGGCTCTTTCCCTCACTTGGTCTATCTCGATATCTATCGGGGCATCTTTCTACCGCACACAGACCTCATGTTCGATCCCACCCATATAGTCCCATCACAATCTCGAGGGGGTATCTCTATCACAAACACGCCCTCTCTCCCCCCACGCCTCCATCTTCGTCTCCAAACGTCCCTCTTGACCTCTATCCCTTGTTGGCCAAACCTCTGCCGGACAGGTGTTATGGGGTCTCTCTCTCTCCGTTGCAAATTAACAATCACAAACTAGATATCTCTGTGTATCTCCTCACCTCACTTTTTTATCTCGAGGACGCATATGCGTGATATTTTTGCATAAGACATGCACACTTTCTCTCTATTTTATCATGTGTTGTCACTTTCTTTTCCACACACACACTCTTTTTTTCACACCCACTCTTTCTCCTTCACACACACTTGATCTCTCCTGACTTAGGTACTCTCGTCGGTGCATAGCATATAGATTTTTCGAAAAGTCAAACCTCACAAAGTTTGACCAGGTATGTGGATTAAAACGTTTCCATCTAGAGCGAAAAACACATGTCATTAGATTCATCAGAAGATATAGTTTCATATGATGTATCTTTGGTATTATAGATACAAATAATCTTCCGTGTAAACTTGGTCAAAGTTTCCAAAGGTTGACTTTAATAAAATATGTTCACTGCATTATCGAATGGAGGGAGTATCTCTCTCTCAACTCTCTCATGCACATACACAGACCAATCTAACACATCCCTAGGTTACACATACATATATCTCACTCTCACTACACAGACCAATCTAACACATCCCCCTCTCATTTTCTCTCTATCTTACACACACCCCTCTATGTACCATAATCTCTTACTCCATCATAAGCACATGCACTCCCTCCTAGGTATGACCACCTCTCACTATCCATCACCAACACATGTATTGTCTCCTACCATCCCAAGGTCAATCACGACCCCTCTCGGGGTATCTTCTATCGCGCACACACCTTGTCATGGTCGATGTCCCACCCATGTAGTCCCATCATGGTCTCAAGGGGATCTCACTATCACAAACACACACACTCTCTCCCTCCCCATGCCTGCAATTTCTCATAAGTCTATCCCGACTTACTCCCTTGTTTGCTAGACTTTCTCTCTCTATTGCAAACAACCAGACACTATCTCATCACCTCCCTTGCGCCCTCGAAGATGCATGCATGATGTCTCTTTTACACACACACACACTTTCTCTTTCACTCTCTCTCTCTCTCAAGTTAGGTACTCTCTCAGGTCCATAACTTACGGATGTTTTGAAAAGTGAAAACCACACAAAACTTTGAGTAGGCATATGTGGAGAAAAACATTTACATCCAGAAAGGTCAATATATTCATCACAAGATGTACTAAGTTTACATATATATCTTTGGTATTCTAGATATAAGTAATTTCTTTAGAAACTTGGTCAAAGTTTCAAAAGTTTGACTTTTCAAAAAATTATAAGCACTAGATTATCGAACGGAGGTAGTATCTCTTTCTCTCAATCTACTAAGTATCTCTTACGGGCCTTCCCTCTCACTCGATCTCTCTTTACCGAGGGATTATATGGTCACTGTGTCAGCATATAGCCCCGTATATCATTTAGTTTACGAATCAACCAGTCCACATGTTGCCTTGTCAGCTCGTGTTCTCTATCTTGGCGTGCTAGCCAATGTGGCAGTGGGTGATAATATATGACCTAGAGGCCCATCTGACACGGTGAAGTAAACAAAGTTGAAACCACTCGCGGTAGCACCCCGCATGCTAGTAAATTGAGGGCACAGTTCTTCCACATGAAGGACACACTCGCACACACTACACCATTGCACGGCGACATGCACACAAGGACGCACCCGCGCATACCCAGCACACAATACACACCAGCACACGTGTACACCGGAGTCGCTGCCGACTGAGATGGACGGCGAGGCAGCCAACAAGCGGAGGCAACTCGAATGGTACAATTTTTGGTGACATGCATTGGTATTTTCTTAGGTAAATCTATGGTCAAAATATTACACTAAATACGAGGTACTAAAAAAGTGGGCTATAACGGCCCTCCACTATGTAGGCCAAAACACGTGCCAAATTCACTTTTGATGCTGCTTATTGGGTACTACCTCCGTCCGGGTTTATTGGGTCTACTAGCTATCCAGCCGCGTTCGTTTTAATACGGCCGCTGGACAATTCCCTTGATTCCTTTTGCTACGCGTGCACACGATTGGTTGAAAACGCGAGCGGCCAGCTGCATGCGGAAACAGAACACCAACCAGCTTCATGTAATAAATGTGGACTGATTTGTTAGTGTTGGACATGCCCATCATTGGCTGCATGCGAAAAAAGGAAGCGGGCGACCCGCTGCATGCGCTAGTATGGTTCTCCGAAATCACGCATTAGGAGCATTAATATCTCATCTTGGTCTCTGTGTTTTGGCTAAAGGCCTGATAATCCCGGATGAAGGTAGTATTTTGGTTTGACACATTTTCACACCCAAAAAGAAGGCAGCTATGTCTGAGCTAAACTTGGATATGGAAGTCTTCTTTCGTTTAGGGTGAAGTATAAGGCATCAATGCCCTCCATTGCTCACCCGGTGCCCCAATCTGGATCACCTACTTTGCTCCGGTGCCAAATTAACTCACACAATGAAAAAACACTTGCGTGGGAGAGGAAGAGGACTGAGGCAATAAAAAACACTTGTTTGGGAGAGGGAGAGGACTGAGGCAATAAAAACACTTGTTTGTGAGAGGAAGAGGCTGGTGTAGTTGGTTTGATTGATTTGTTTATACACGTGGGTTGTGTGCACAGCGGTGCCAACTCACTCACATTGCTAGAGCGGTGTCAAAATCTTCTGATTTGACATCAATGCGTATTATGTGGTATACTTTTGAGAAGTATGGCATCAACCACATAGTGGAATGCAAAAAATGCCCAAGCTCTTCACGTGCTCCTGGGTAAATGAGAGGAAAGAGAAAGAGAGAGAGAGTCAAAAATTATCACTAGCCTTAGAGCCAACCATATAGCCAACCCTATCGTACAAGCGAATGATATTGGTAGCTCTTGATGACACGAGAATCTTATACAACCAGCTGCTTTATAATATGTTCTTTTCTTTTGCAGACAAAAAAGACCCGAAAGTGAAAAATCTGTTGCAACATAACAATCTCATCGAATGCCTTGATGTCGATCTGACAGAAATTGATTTGATCGACTACCGAGGCACCAGATCCGAGATTAAATTGGCCAAGTTCTTTGTTCTAGAGGCAAGTGTGCTCAAGGTTTTGAGGTTTGGCATTCTCTGACGCAACTATGAATGGCATGCTGATCACCGTAAGCATCTAAGCCTAAATGACAAAGCCTCCGCAGAAGCTAAATTGGTTTTTGAAACATCATGTCGCAAGAGACTGAAAAATTTATTTGCCCATTAGTGACATGTCAGGGTGGCGGATTTTATTTTGTACGATAATGATGCATGCACCTGAAATAACGAAAGTTCTTACGTAAACTTCCTAATAATTCCCTCTTTGTTGGTGTAGCATTACTCCTAGCATTTGAAATATCAGTTTGAAACTTGTAATATTACGATTATCTAGAATGAGGCACTATGTTACGATAAATGTTTGCGTTCATAGGTACGGGAACAATATACCCATTACTCTAGTACAGTATTTATTATTACTAGTGGCAACGCACTTGAAATTATGTCGAACATGGCTAGTTGTATGCAGGCTAGCTCTACAGCCATGATGATAGTGACTGCACACGGTGAGGCTGACTTTGGTATGCTGAACACGCCGCCTACACTCAGGTGTCACCTCCGGCGCAGGGTCTTGTCACTTCAAAGTGAGGAGCAGCACATAATAATTTGACAAATGGGTAGTACAAACCACTACATTGGTAGTACTACTAGTACTAGCACCACCGTTTGGATTTTGTGGTACTACCACCTATGTCTGGATTTTTAGTATTTGACTAGCAATATCTAGTAATGCATGTCACAAAAAATATACTACTCCCTCTGTAAATAAATACATTGGAGTATTGTTTTATTCGGTTTTGAATGTAGTTTCCGATGATATTATACACTCTTCCTTCCGGTAGATGGCTCAAATCTGAAATCTCATCAATCTGAAATCTCTACATGCAATGACATTAACTACCAAATAAACATCAAGTTCTCTCATTTTCCCCAACTTGGTCTCGGTGAGATGACTATAGTGCGCCGGTACCGAGGAAGTAAGGGCCGAGGAGTAGATGACCAACACACACATGAATGCAACGCAGTCTGCACTTCTCATGTAAAGGCTCCCACCAGTACAATCCGTCTATGAATCCTACGCACCTACGCAGTCCCACCTATGCACCCTGCAAGAGTGATCACTCCAATCACAAGATCAGTTGAACAAAAGCTAGACCCATGGAGGCAATGAGCGCGAACATGAGCTAGCTATGCCAGATAATCCATGACGCTATCCTGCGGCCCGACACCGAGGAATGTCTCTAGGTTGTGCTTGAGGCCGCCAGGGTGAGAGGCCTCTTGGACGATAGCTTGGTCTCCTTGTTCGACGAGGCCCTCATCGGTTTCCTCGACAAACTCACCATCGTTAAGAAGCTCACGAACGACCTTCACTTATGCCTGCATCCCACATCTATGAGCAAATCGTCCACAAGGACGACTACGTGTCGGATGAGGACGATATGATGCTGGCCTACTTGGACCATAGGGCAACCTTGGACGACATTGTTTAGAAGCACCTTGAGCTCGCCGCCAACACCGCTGCTCCTCACCCGTCGGTTGGTGACACGATGCACTAGGACGAGAGGATGTCATTGATGGATCCGTATGCATCTTTATTTTTGTGTCAATTCCATGTATACTATAATTTTCTTACCTTTCGCATCAACTTCATAACTTATGTACATACCATGCATGAACCACACCACAACCAAACTTCTTACTGTATATATTAATATTGACGTCTAATGGGAATGTTTAGGTCCCATGCAAGAAATGTGAATGGATTTCAAACTTCTGGGCATGGTGGTTCAATTTGCAAAAGCGCACACATAAACAACCAAAACAAAGTCAGTTTGGAACAAAGAGCTGCCAGATTACAATTGGAAACAGAAGTAGTATTGAAACCGTGGGTGTTCTACTAACCATTTAAGTGATGCCACGCGTCCCTCTATTAATTGGCTACTAGGAGGCACCATGCGGATGGTATTACCTCCATCCTGGTTTATTGTTCCCTAGTGTTTTGTGGAAAATTTTGACTATGAATGCAATTTACAAAATATTCACATATGTCACAAAAAATAGTATCATTGGAAACTATATTCAAATATGAATCCAACCATATAAATGTTTATAACATGTATTAAAAATTTGTCATTAAAACCATGGTCAAAATTTGACACAAAATACGAAAGGACCAACAAATATAGGACGGAATCTTTGAGTAGACCGGAGGTGTGGGAGCAGACCGCTGCACAGGATCACCCCAGACGGGCGTTCCGGCCCGCCCCTCAATGCACAGTGGCTAGGCATATCACTTACATGTGGGACTACATGTAAGAAAAGCAATGATGGCCGAAATTAGGAAAACTCCCCCATTTATCACGCGGGAAATGCCATGCACTAGCGTTTTGAGTCGTTAGTTCTATTTTTTTGAGGGAAAACCATTATTTCTATCTATCGGTCGCGCTAGGAGCAGAACCAAGTGTTGCAACTTACTAGTACTGGTACTACGAGTTCAAAAGGAAAAGTCTGCCATGTTCACGTCGCACCCCCACACTGTTGGTCTAGCATGCCGCTCAGCTTGGGAATGCGTGATATGTTGCATTTTCACTTACAAGTGGGGCCGCAGTTGAGCAAACCGACTATCGACAACCACGCGATGGGCGAGTTAGAGAAAAGAGGAGGGAGAAGAGATAGTTGTAGCACGATCTCCAAGAAATTGGTGTGAGATGGGACTCGTGTGGGTGGCATGTGTCGTACTGCTAGACGTGAATGCTTGTTATGGCCCATGCCACCCCACTATATCAAGGTGCTGGTTACATAGAGCGAACACATTATCTCTCCAGGAGTACGGTACCACTAGTACTTCTCACATTGTCGCAAATTTTCCCATAGCCCATGCTCAGCTCCTCCTCTCTCTCTTCTCGGCCAGCCAAAAGACGCGCGGAGATTGCCCATCGTCTGTTTGCTCATACTCGGTCCCACATGTCAGTGAAAAGGCAAGACGATGGACATTCGTTTAATGAGGGGCATGCCTGAATGACCTCGTGGGGTGCGATGCGTACGCGATAGGCGTTTTGTAATTGTACGCGACAAGCGGGAAGTTGAGCAAGAACGTAATATAAGCAGGCTATAAGGATTTAAATACGTACTCCCTTCGTTCTCAAGAGTAATATCCTTTTTATAGTTTGACCCAATATGCACAGCATGTTCCTTCAACTAGCACTCCATTTTCTCTTACATGACACGACCTGGATGCTGGATGTCCCATGTGTCGGCAGAAGGAGGAAGAACTCCACCAAATCGGCTCCACACTTAGAGCAAGTATAATAGGGTGATGTAAGGATTTCAATATTGTATTAATGGTTTGTTGGAAATGAGAGAAGAGGATAGAGAAGGGAAGCGGGCTGTAGCATGAGCTACAACAAGCTTTCTGAGAGTGGAAGGTGGGCCATTTGTTGACAAAGTAGTACTAGTACTTTCTTATAGCCAACTATTATAACGTGTTAGCTATTACATTGGATGTAAATGACATGGCAACATGTTATAGCCAGTAGTTGGCTATATATTATTAACCATGCTCTTAGACCGGAGGAGTAGGAAACACGGCAAGCCATGTGTAGTTACATCATAGCTACATGCCCACCTCACGCTATCACCATATTTCTCGGCCTCCGTGTGACACCTACCTCTAGTTGATGGTACTACTAGGACTAACTATTGTACTAGCATACTAGTTGGTTGGCTCTATGTGATGTGGCAAGTTCATATAGCCGGATGTTGGCTATAAAACTACGGTACTTACACTCCAAGAAGTGACTTGAAAACCATTCATAAATTGAGTTTATCACATGAATCCAAACATCATAATGCAATTTCTACCGTCGACTGGACTCATTCGACGACCTAGGATGATGATGGGAGTCACAGCTACAGTAAAAACACCCACCCACCATGTGATACATGTGAAGCTAATAACCAGCAGTATTATCATTGATTGGACCCATCTGATAACCTGTTGCAATGCACGTACAATTATGTATTCATGAAAACAAATGCCTCGTCACAACACCCACTTTGAGAAGCGACTCAAAAGCCATTCATAAATTTAGTAAGCTTATCACATGCATATCATTTAGTATTACATACAACAGGTCATCAACGCATAATGACAATGAGGATACATTATAAATACCAAAGTTTTTCTCACACAACAAATAACAAAGCAATGAAATAAACTTCAGGCCTACCAATCCTTGGCGTTGGAAACACTTGCTTTGAACCATAAGTAATTCTCTAGGCAGGGCCATCTATTATCACAATCGAAACCAACGCAAGACTCATCATCCAGGCTGAAGCGGCCTATATCAGGACGAACATTGTGATATCCAGGGTAGGAAACCATAGCAATGTCCGAGGTATAGATACAATTGCTTCACATAAATGGTAGTAACGTTTTGCCAACAACAGCTGGATCGCCTTTCACCATCATTGGATAGTTTTGTCCATGGAAGAGCGAGTTTTGTCCAAGACTATCAATACTAAACCAGGCAAAAGGTGTTGGCGCCAACACACTAGTATCTGTCCCGAATACCCTACAACGGATGTTGGAATATATCCGGACAGTGCGACCATGGGAGAAAACACCTGCTTCCTTAGTAACATCAGTAGTGCCCTGTATACAGACAAGAAGAGGTGATCCATCGGAATAAGTTGCCAGGCGCCACTGAGTATATGGGTCCTGCTCGTCTTCATGCTCGTGATCATCACCATCGTCATCTCCCACTTGGTTATAAAATTTTCCAAGTATCAGTGGGGGAATGTTGACAGGACGTCGGAAACAAAGAAGGTTAATTAGTATACAGGGATGCTAACTCACATGCATGGTGAATGAAACAATCATAATTACTATGGAACACAAACATACTGAAACAACAAGGATCCCATGCAAAAACAGTGCCAGAAGTGGTGGCAGCAAACACAAGATGATCATATTTAATTACATCACAGTACACATCCATGTACAAAAACTAATTTTGAGCAATATCCATCGAGACGTATCACCAAGGACAACAACAACCTTGTCGAAGATAGCGACAACTTGATAGTTTGTATAAACCCAAGAGGGGTTGGGAACTTGATAAATTGCTATCTTCTATAGACGACAGTCACCATAATCGTATTTCAACATACGTAGAATACCGATGTGCTTAACCTCAGGGCAGTCTGAGATTTTTGGAAGTGGAACCCGGTAACGAGTGTACACATTCACAAGTTCCCACTCGCAGTTGTACCCAATATAAACAACTCAATCTCCATTTACGCCTACCCAGGCCTTACCCTTAAGCGATGGCGTCTTAACATCACATGTATCATTATCAAGCAACATCAACTTGCAAAAGGCGAGGCTTCTGTCATCTCCGTGCCAACGAGCAGGGTCATAGCGAAGAAGATAGGGGAGATCAAACCTCTCCTGGACCCTTGGGTTCTTTGTAATGATGTTATTTGTTGAGTTGAGAATGGTCTTGAACAAACCTGCCATGCTATCCAAGGCGATGACGTCGCACCAATCAATGAGTTCCTCCAGCATGTCATCTTCCAGAATGGGGCAAGAATAATGGGTCGTTTCCGACCTGTTCCCTCCATGGAGAATACAATCGAACAATGGCAGAAGGGAGGGTGAAGGCAAATGGAGGGAGGAAGAGCGTGCGACAATAGTTCCAAATCGAGAGGGAAAGGCGAATAGGCGGTGGACGGTTGCCACGGTAAAGGAAGAGGCACACTGGCCTACATAGACGTCCGTTCAGAAATTGTACAAAAGGACTCGCCGTCGTCTCACTGACATGTTGGAACGGGACCAAGGGAGTCCTGGATTAAGGGGTCCACGGACAGCCGGACTATTGATGTGAGCCGTACTGTTGGGCTATGAAGATACCAGACCGAAGACTTCTTCCTATGTCCGGATGGGACTCTCCTTTGCGTGGATGGCAAGCTTAGTGATTTGGATATGTAGATTCCTTTCTCTGTAACCGACTTTGTGTAACCCTAGCCCCCTCCGGTGTCTATATAAACCGGAGGGTTTAGTCCGTAGAGGCAACGGACAATCATAATCCTCATAGGCTACACTTCTAGGGTTTAGCGATTACGATCTCATGGTAGACCAACTCTTGTAATACTCATATCATCAAGATCAATCAAGCAGGAAGTAGGGTATTACCTCCATAGAGAGGGCCCGAACCTGGGTAAACATTGCGTCCCCCGCCTCCTGTTACCATCGACCTTAGACGCACAGTTCAGGACCCCCTACCCAAGATCCGCCGGTTTTGACACTGACATTGGCGCTTTCACTGGGAGTTCTGATGCGTCGTCACCAGAAGGTTTTGATGGCTCCATCAATCATCTACAACAATGCAGTCCAGGGTGAGGTTTTCCTCCCCGGACAGATCTTTGTATTCAGTGGCTTCGCACTGCGGGCCAACTCACTTGGCCATCCAGAGCAGATCGATAGCTACGCCCCTGGTATCGGTGTCAAAACCGGTGGATCTCGGGTAGGGGGTCCCAAGTTGTGCGTCTTAGGATCAATGGTAAAATGAACACGGGATTTTACCCAGCTTCGGGTTCTCTTGATGAGATAATACCCTACATGCTGCTTGATTGACTTTAATGGGTATAGGGGTTACAAGAGTTGATCTACCTCGAGATCATATGTTGTGGTCTAAGCCCTAGAGGTATGATGAGTAATGTACTCTCTTATCGACTAGCCCGGCCTCAGTTTATATAATGTACCAGAGGCCTAGGATAACAAGAGTCCAAGCCGACTACGCTGGTGGGGAGGAGTCCTTGTCTTGATCACCAAGTCTTGTGGAATCTTCCTTCTATGCGGCAACTGTGCGAACTGGCCCATGAGTATACGGCCATGGGGGTCCTCGGCCCAATCTAACTGATCAGGAGACGACATGGTGTGTACCCCCTAGTCCAGGACACCGTCAGTAGCCCCCTAAACAGGTCTTCAAGTTGGGGACGCTCCTCAATTCTTCCGAACTGTTCTTCATCTTCGGTCGTCGGTCTTGAAAACTGGTTCAACAAATCTTCTCATCTTCAATCTTGAGGATCGTGAAGTAAATCCGAAGAGTTTATATGTCGGTATCCGGGGAGCCCCTTTAAGTTTCGAGCCTTTATCAATGCCTTGTTATTATTATGCCACAACTCAGGTTTGAAGTTATTCCCGGGCAGCAGTGTCCTCTTGCGTCCGAGCTCCAACACCGGATTACATTCGAGGTATCTTTTGCAGCCAAGCACCAACGCCGGACTGCTTCCGAGCTCCAACGCCGGAATGTATCCAAGCTCTAACGCTGGCCTGTGTCCAAGCTCCAACGCCAGACTGTATCTGAGCTCCAACGCCGGACTATATCCAAGATGTCATAGATCATCTGGGTTCAAAAAGTTGAAGGAGTTTATCTAAGCTTAATGCCGGAAATGCCCTCCATGGAGCCAGCCACTGGCGCCCGAGCTTAATGTCGGACTGCTTCCGAGGTGGTGCACCACCCCTGACTGCGGGCTGATTTTTTTATTGGTGCAATTTATTCTCTACCGAGATATATAGCCAGTAGCCCTCAAGGTGTGTGCGTCGGTCTAACACCCGAGATGCACCTGAAGGAAAACATGAAACCGCTGATCCTAGTTGCCCCTGAGACTCAGGTCGATGCGCGAAATCGGCCTGAGGATCAACTCCTAGCTCGGCAGCATACATAGGAATAGAAACGCGGTGTGCAAAGTCCTCGAGACTCAGATTGGGTGCGGCCGATCAACCTGAGGATAATAATCTCCTCGAAAACTATATTGGACTTTAAATTTTCTGCATTGGACAGGCAATGCAGTAGCCCCCGAGACACTTGTCGGGTGGCGACACTAGATCGGGGGATCAATGTACCCCTTTAATATTTGTAAATAATAAGCACGAAGCCCAGTAGCCCCCGAGCCTTAATGTGGGCACGGGTGGCCGAATTAAGGATCGATATCCAAAGTAAAATCACAAATTATGTGTAATGATTCTATGTATCCAAGTACTTTACATCATCATTGCTCGGATCCGCATTGTACAAAACTTTGTTGACCGGCCATCGGCTTCAACCTCTTCGGCCAGTAGCCGGGGAGTGTTTGTACCACTTTATAAAGCCTTTATGAGGGCAAAGATTTACGGCAAAAAAGGCAATCCGGCCATACGGTTTTATAAACAAAGGTACGCAGAGAGACATGTTATATTATTGTTTTAACATAAGAAACATCGTCCAAAGAAAATAGTCCCACTATCGGTTCCTTTCTTTGGGTTGTCATGCTAAGCATGATCATGCAACCTCAGCTCCGATCAATGTGGGAGGAAAATACTGAGGATTTAGTTCGGGAAAAGCTTTCAAACTCTGTGGTCTAGATGAACCCAAATTTTCACTTCCATTGCGACCATTTATAATCTGAAAGTGGCCCATCGTCGTCTTCTACTCCCTTGTAGATGCTATGCAGGGTGTTTCCGAAATAACAAAAGAACCCTTAGCCGACGTCTCGGTGCCCGAAGGAGGTTTTGTTGGCGGAAACGAGGCAATCAGATATGCGGGCTTTATAACTTTCACTTAGTCATAGGAGCTTAAAGTTGGGAGGCCAGCAAGTAGCCTCCCGCTTAGTGTTCGGCGATAGCCGAGGTCAAGCCGTAAACACTTCGGCCAATGTTATGAACGGCCCGTCATTTAACATAGTCATCGGATCGCTGACCAGTTTATGCTTTATTGTGACAGTCAGTTTTCGGCTTTCTCCACCGAGGTGCTTAACCAGCGAGCTGGAAGCACAATCGCAGTGGTTCTCCTTTTGCACACCTAACCGAACAAAGCGAAATGTAGGAGGCAAGCACAGGAGCCGGGCAACCTAACTATCGACCGAAGACACAATTTGAAACCGATGCGTATATAGCAATATCTAAGAATTTTTACCGAATCTCTAAAGGTGTCCGACGTTGCACTGCGAGACTAATGGGGAAAACGCACAAATAGTTGAAAATTGCCATAGGATTGGAAAACCAAAAAACTGCGTCATTAAAAAATCGACATCCGAACTAGATTAATTTTTTGGTGCCAATCAGAAAATTGGTCTTAGAGAAAAAATTGTGCTTTAACATGACACATCCTATGTCAAGACTTCAAGCGGGTCAGCCTACGACTTCAACCTGCTATCCCGAAGGCGGAGTACTTCTCGCTAGGCCAGTTTAGCAAAATTTAGCGGCTTTGAGAGGGAAATCCGGCTATGGACCACACACTCGCGTCGAAAAAATTAGTGATAGAAAAAAGGACTTTGCAACGACTAGGAAGAAGAACACTTATTATAAAACAGCTCACATAAATTTAAGAGCCCCCAAGTTATTTGGGTAAAAGAATTTTATGTATAATGATTGTATGTACCGAAGTACTTATATCATATCTATGTCCACCCGAACTTTATACGCGTCTTAAACGACCATCTGATTCTCCCTCTTCGGTCAAGGACCGAAAAGTGTTATGTACTCCCCCTGTCGAGAATATCGACGGTGTTTCCGATAACCAGGCAATCAGGCCATAAGGCTGTAATAGACGAAGCACGCTCAGGGAACTTATGCTATATTACTGACAAAGTGTAAGAAGCATCTTCGAAGAAAATAGTACCCCCACCGATACCTTTCTTCGGTTGCTCATTATTATTATGAGACTTGTGCAATAGCTTTTTTTTGTACTCATGAGTTCCGTTGTGTGCCGACCATGATTGAAAACAATAAGAGCGCTAGCTTTCGGCTTCACCCAGTCTGAGGTCTGAGCTCAGAAGAACCGGTCGTGACAATCGCAGAGGTGCTCCCTTTACTCCCTAGCCGAACAATCGGGAATGTAGGGGTAAGCACAGGAGCCAGGCAACCCAAGCTTGTGGAACAACTTAAGTCAATATGGTGCATATTGTGGCGTAATACACGAACAAGGAACGAAGTCGTACAAGTATAATCATATGCAAGAGGAAATGCTTCATAAAGGAAGCCACCAAGTAATCAGGGTATTTGAATTTGTGTGTCACAAAGAAAGTTATGACAAGGAATTTTTCACAAACAACTTTTTGCACAAAAGGCTAAAGCTTGGTCGAACCAAACAAAATTTAAAACTAAAAGTTTATGAACAAGAAAGTGACTTAGCTAGTTAATGTGTTCGGCATTGATGACGCGGTCCGAGCTTGATGTGGGACAAGGTTCTAGCCCCCAGGCTGGTCCCAAGGTGGCCGAGCAGAGAGTCCGGCACTCCAAGAAGATGAAGCCCCCAGTCCAGCCGCGGTAATGGAGCAGGTCGGCGCGCCAAGGCGACAACATGGCTCAGTCTGAGTCGATTGGCTGCACAGATAAAATAGTGCAAACAAAAAGAAATGACAAACAAAGATAATAATGCATATAAGAAAATTCTTCTACTTGTTTAATACAAGTGAAGTAAATAATGAAAGAGATATGGCCTGAGCGTCGAGGTCAGTGTCGATGCAGGGCGTCGGTGTGACATAGTGAAGGCATGATAAAGCCCGAATTCATAGGTCGGTCCGAGTTCCAGAAACGGTGTTCGCCAAACTATGCACGGAAACTGACCGAACCACCACGCAACCGTCATTAATGCGGCCACCATTTGATAGACCTGTGTATAGATGATGGAACAAAGCAGAGTAATAATTACTTGGGAAAGATAAACCTAGACAAGCAAAAATTGCTGGGATTAATAGCACCTGGTTTATTTGTTGTAGCGGTCCGAAGAAAGGTTACTCCCAAAATTGGGACTCGATCTGCACACCCATTGCCTAATGGGTGATGAAGCGAAGGCATGACAATGCTAGCAAAGGTTGGCTCGCCGAGCCAAAGCCCGTGGTCCAGCTAATGTCATGAAGCTGGTCGGTCGGTGACGCCGGAGTCTTCGAGGTAAGTTGATGAAGGGATGACAAAGCCCCCAGTCCAGGCGAGGAGACGGAGTAGGTCGGTGAGGAGATGTGTCAGCCGAGGTGTTGAAGTAGTTCGGCGTGATGGACATCGGCTTGATGAAGCAATAGTTCAGCCATGCCGATGCAGGTCCTAGCTTGTCACATGATCAATGCTGGCTTGATGAAGTGACCGTGCAGCGATGCCGGTGTGCCCGCTCCGTGTAATCGGTGGGGCGGCGATGTTGGTGACGATTTATCCCCTTCGCAATGCCGAACTATTGTTCGGCTGGCCGATATGATGATCCGAAGAAGTTAAGCTCGACTCGACAAAGCGACGACGTGTCTAGCGCAGGTCGGCCGCCGTGGAGTGATGTTGTCGGGCCGGTTTGACACCGGCGCGATGGTGAAGATTGTATTGTAAAAATACTTTTAATATTAATTTGATGTGTTTGAGAATAAAACACAATACACTATACGAAAACGTCCTTCAAAAAGGATGCCCGAAATCCCGTTCGTAAAGAAGATGAACTTTGGTCGGATTCGTTCTCGCGCAGAAAATAGATCCGAAAAGTGATGCACTAATCAGAAGGTTCCCGGAGTTTGGACGCTCGGATCGAGCTGAATTTTTGGCAGGTGGTAGATATGGGAATTCCGCAGCCGATCAACGGTTGGATCTTCCAAAGGACGTCCGAGCTAGATGCTGGACAACCCGCTCCAAACTCGTCCGGATTCTCGTCCAGATTCAACAGGGCTCTGGTATATCGGAGATTGCCGGAGATTCCTCCATTGGAACTCGACTAAATTTTTGCATGCTTGTTGTAGACTTAATTCCGCATAATTCCACTGAAGCAATCGTTTAGGTGACACTCGAGCAGGCGGTGGTAGCAGATACGAGTTTGCTATCCAGAAAAACATCTCGGTCGCCCGAGGGCAATGTTGACGTTGAGCCCCCGAGCTCCATGGATGATTCCTCCATGATATTGATATAGATCGGAGTTGATGTTGATGACGGCACTCATTCGAACATGATGATCGAAGGTAGGGTGCAGTCCTTGGTCAAGCCAAGGTGACCAGTCGAGCTGGTGACGAAGGAGTCGACGTCGCAGTTGACCTGCAGTCGAGCCATTGATCCTTTTGCCGATCACACAGCGGAACTCTCAATGAAAGCACCAATGTCGGTGTCAAAAACGGTGGATCTCGGGTAGGGGTTCCCAAGCTGTGCGTCTTAGGATCAATGGTAACAGGAACACGGGATTTTACCCAGCTTCGGGCTCTCTTGATGAGATAATACCCTACATGCTGCTTGATTGACTTTAATGAGTATAGGGGTTACAAGAGTTGATCTATCCGAGATCATATGTTGTGGTCTAAGCCCTAGAGGTATGATGAGTAATGTACCAGAGGCCTAGGATAACTAGAGTCCTAGCCGAATACGCCGGTGGGGAGGAGTCCTTGCCTTGATCACCAAGTCTTGTGGAATCTTCCTTGTATGCGGTAACTGTCCGAACTGGCCCATGAGTATACGGCCATGGGGGTCCTCGGCCCAATCTAACTGATCGGGATACAACATGGTGAGTACCCCCTAGTCTAGGACACCGTCACCTGGCCATGAGGTTAGGTTTGGAAGCATGAATTACACTGCCGGTATCCGTGGAGACTTGATCTTCGACGGATTCGAGCCCATGACAGTCGCACCCTGCCGCCACAATGAACATGACTTAAATATGTCATCGGACCGTGCTCAAGAGATAGTGCCTGTGACTGCTCTGGCCCTAGATCCAGAGTAGATTGTGCCGTCTGAGGACAGGAAGCTTAACACCACCACGGAAGCCGCAGACTTAGCGGCGTTGGAGCCGAACACATATCCGACCTCGAAGAAGGCCCGTGTCACTGGAACCTCGGACTCATCTCCGGCTACAGGTTCCGAACCGCGTGCATCCGCTCCCATCGATTAGGCGTTGATCGTTGAGTTCAGCTCCGCGGACATCTTCCGGCACTCACCTTTAGGCGATGTGCTAAACTCATTAAGAGCCCTCTCCTTGTCAGGGAACTCTCAGCCGAACTATATCCGGTTTGAATTGGAAGCTGAGAGAGAAAAATTCCGATTCCCACCCACCACCCACTTCATAGCCACTTTTGAAGATTTAATCAACATGCTCGATTACAACTTTGAAGACATCGACGGTATGGATGATGATGCCGGAGAGGAGCAGAGGCAAGAGCCACCGCGCACAGGGTGCTGGATGGCCACCTCCTCGTATGATGTATATATGGTGGATACACCCAAGGAAAACAATGGTGACAACAAAAAGGATCCAGTCGAGGATAAGCCTCGTGAGAAGCAGCCGAAGCATCAACGTCAGCGACACCACTCTAAGTCATGCCATGGCAAAAACAGCGATACCGGCACATGGGAAAATAATACTCCGTACGATGCCGAAGACAATGAAGACCCCGTTAAGCCAACGTCCGAGCTAGCCCTAACGAATAGGCCATGAACGAAGACTCGGTGGACAGTAATTACATGCCACTCTCCGAGGACGAGGTGAGCCTCGGCAACGAAGATTTTACCATGCCTGAGGAACCCGTCGAGTAGGAGCGCTTTAAGCGCCGGCTAATAGCCACTGCAAGGAGCCTGAAAAAGAAGCAGCAGCAGCTTCAAGCTGTCCGGGATGAATACTGCAGACCAGCTCCATCCGAGTTGCGTCGTGACGTGGCCCGACATAGAGGCGCCACACCCCCCTCTACTTCACTGATGAAGTAATGGGACATGAATTCCCAGAAGGGTTTAAACCCGTAAACATTGAATCATATGATGGGATAACAGATCCCGCGGTATGGATCGAGGATTTTCTTCTCCATATTCATATGGCCCGCGGTGATGATCTCCACACCATCAAATACCTCCCATTAAAACTCAAGGGACCAGCTCGGCACTGGTTGAACAGTCTGCCCAAAAATTCCATCGGCAGTTGGGAGGACTTGGAAGACGCTTTCCTTGATAACTTCCATGGTACCTAGGTCCGACCTCTGGATGCTAACGACTTAACTCACATAATCCAATAGCCTGGAGAATCAGCCAGGAAATTCTGGACTAGGTTCTTAACTAAAAAGAACCAGATCATTGACTGTCCGGATGCCGAAGCCTTAGCGGCCTTCAAACATAACATCCGTGACGAATGGCTTGCCCGACACCTCGGCCAAGAAAAGCCAAAGTCCATGGCAGCCCTTATGACGCTTATGACCCGCTTCTGTGCGGGCGAAGATGGCTGGCTAGCCCGTAGCAACAACAACTCAAGGAAATCTGGCACTTCTGAAGCCAGAGATAGCAACGGCAAGCCCTGACGCAGCAGACACAAGCATCAAAACAATGGTGACAACACCGAAGATACGACAGTCAATGCCGGATTCAGTGGCTCTAAAGCCGGTTAGCAGAAAAAGCCATATAAAAGAAACAATCCGGGCCCGTCCAACTTGGACCGCATACTCGATCATCCATGCCAAATCCACGGCGCTCCTGATAAACCAGCCAATCATACCGGCAGAGAGTGCTGGGTGTTTAAACAGGCCGGCAAGCTAAATGCCAAACACAAGGAGAAGGAGCCATAAAGCAAGGACGATGATGAGGAGCCCCGGCCACCGAACACAGGGTGTGAGAAGAAGTCCCCCCCCCAAGTTAAAGCAGTGAAGATGATATACGCTACCCATATTCCCAAGAGGTAGCAGAAGCGTGTGCTCAGGGATGTCTACACGGTGGAGCCAGTCGCCCCAAAATTCAACCCATGGTCGTCCTGCCCAATCACTTTCAACCAAAGGGATCATCCGACCAGTATCCGTCATGGCGGTTCAGCCGCAATCGTACTTGACCCAATCATTGATGGATTCCACCTTACGCGAGTCCTCATGGACGGTGGCAGCAGCCTGAACCTGCTATATCAGGATACAGTGCACAAAATGGGTATCGACCCCTCAAGGATCAAGCCCACAAAAACCACCTTTAGAAGTGTCATCACAGGTGTAGAGGCCCGGTGTACGGGCTCAATCACACTCAAAGTGGTCTTCGGATCTCCGGATAATTTCCAAAGTGAAGAGTTAATCTTTGATACCATCCCCTTCTGCAGTGGCTAGCACGCACTTCTCGAATGAACCCATTCGTTTGATTCAATGCGGTCCCACACTACGCTTATCTCAAGATCAAGATGCCCGGTCCGCGCAGTATCATAACAGTCAATGCAAACACGGAACGCTCCCTCCGTACTAAAGAGAACACTGCTGCCCTTGCAGCAGAAGCACAGAGCGACCTTTTTAGGCAGAACCTTAATTTGGCGGCCAAGCTCCCGGATACTGTCAAACGAGTCCGAACTACCCTGCAGTAGGACAGTCCAGCTCGTCAAGAGCTTGACTAGTAATTCGGCCTCCGTCCCAATCCTGACAAAAAAAGTGTCATTCATACTATGTGTACATAACTACGCACTCAAAATACCATGGGCATAGATGGAGGCACAGCTCGATAGTGTTCGACAATGCGGCTCAACCGCTCCTGGACACACATAATTTTACATTTTTTCTTTCTTTCCAGGTTTCTTTTTCCAGGTCTTTACTGGTGACCTGATTCCCGAACCTATCAAAGGACGGACATACCAAGGAGGGAAGCAGTTCGGATGCGTGAGGGAATATCTAGATGTTCTTCTCGACGATCATTCTGTCTTCGGACCCGCACGCAGCTCCCCCCGGTCTCGGTAGGTTAAACAGTCATATGGTTGATCGCACTATCTGTATACATGTGCTTCAATGTATTATTAAATTACAATAAAAACAGTTTGCGACCCAATTTTTATGACATTAACTTGCTGTTTCATTTTTTCTTAATATTTTTGTCAATTGCAACCGTACACTTTGGTACGCTTTAATTCACCAGGGGCTTCATTGCGCCCATAATACGGCAAGAAAGTCCAAACACTTTTACAGTAGTTTGGCACCCCGAACTTATAGCATTATATGCATCAGCTCCAAATCATGTCTTGGGTCAATAGTTGGGTTGCCAGGCTCTTGTGCTTGCTACCTTATGTTCCGCTATATCAGCTAGGGTAGTAAAGGGAGAGCTACTGTGATTATGTCCCGGTTCTTCCGGACAAGCACCTCAGTAGAGAAAGCCGAAAACTGACTGTCATGATGCGGCGAGAGCCGGTCAGCTATTTGAGAGGTGACAAATCTTTAGCGATTTCTTCCGCACTGTGCGATTTCTTCCTCATCGAGCGATGAATCGGTTTTTACCTGCTTGGTGTTTACAGTACCCCAAGTTCGGACTTACGAACACTAGGGTTGCGCCCAAATTTTTATTGCCAAACTCCTATGGCTAAGTGAGAGTGATAAAGCATTATAGTCCGATTGTCTGGTTCGTTGCGCTAAACACCTCCTTTAAGGACCAAACTCTGGAGTAAAGAGTGTTCAGATTTATCCCGAACACCCCCGTACTTCCTACGTGGGGGCTGAAGCCGATGACTGGCCAACTCTCAGATTTAATATGAAACAGCCGCATAGGAGGTAAAATTTTAAATAACAAGCATTATATTACATAACGAACTTGTTCCATATTACAACACAGGATAACATGAATGTATTCATGGAAATATAACATCCTTGGCACATTGCTCCGCCACAATGCGGGATCCCTCCAAGACACTGTCATAGTACATCTTGGATTTGCGGTGCTTCTTTCCCGTGGGCGGTCCCACGGTCATCAGCTTCGTGGCATCCATCTTTGCGTAGTGCATCTTGGTGCGGGCGAAGGCCATTCGCGTGCCTTCGATGCAGACCGATCGCTTGATGGTGTCAAGCCGAGGGCAGGCACTGACCAGCCGCTTCACGAGTCCGCAGTAGCTGCTAGGAATAGCTTCGGCAGGCCATAGCCAGATTATTAAATCCTTCATGGCTAATTCGGCCACCCTATGCAGCTCGACCAGCTGTTTCAGCTGATCGCTAAAGGGCACCGGATGTTCTGGCGCAAGGTATTGCGAACCAAAACAACTTCTCCGTAGAGCTCCCTCTTCGGCTCGGTAGAATTCTGCAACGTCTGACATGCTGCATGGAAGATCCGCAAACGCCCCTGGAGAACTCCGAATTCGGGTCAGTAAGAGGAACCTTTCCTTCACATATTTGCTTTGCGTAATAAAGGCCTAACCCGCCGTGATATTTCTAGCCTCCTTGATTTCCTGGAGGGCGCCTTGGGCCTCAATCTGGGCATCGTGTGCGGCTTGAAGGGCCTTGGTGAGTTCAGACTCTTTATCCACAATGTTTTGCTCCAAGGACTCGCACTTCTTCACGGTTTCCTGGAGCTCTTGTTGGACCTCACTGACCCTGGCCACGTGCTTTTCATGAGCGGTCTGATCCTTGGCCGCCTTCTCCTCGGCCTCGGCTAGCACATTCTTGAGAGCCTTGACCTCGATCGCCGCTCCTAATAAATATCATGACATTTTTTAGTCAAAAGTACTTATTCATCCTTATTGAATATAAACAAGGTTACTAAATTACCTTGTTTATCCTCCAGCTGTTTCTTCACACAGCCGAGCTCCTCCTCGGACCGCTCCAGACTCTGCTTCAGTCTGGAGACCTCAGCAGCATGGGAGGTCGGAGCTAGTAACGAGACCTGCTTATTCACATAGAAAATTCATAGTTAGTCTCCTGCGATACTTATTTGATCCTCTGTTCGGCTTTTCTTTTCGAACACCAGACAGTGCATCAGGGGCTACAGTCTATATCGTGACATCCTTTTTCTATTTAATTTCATTGCTTACCTCAAAGCCTTTTAGAGGGCTTGTGCAGGCTTCGGTCAACCCGCTTTTCACGGACTGAATCTTCTCAATCACCACACCCATAAGGGTACGGTGTTCTTCAATGATGGAAGCGCCTTGCAGCGCCTCCAGCAAAGTATCCGGCGCCTCTAGATGGACAGAGGTCATCGGCGGAATAGGTGCACCCCCTTCCTTTGAAGGAGGTTGCTTTCCTGATTTCGGTGCCGTTTGGGTCTCCAGAATTGTATTCGGCTGGGAGCCAAACTTAATATGCCCCCCATCGTCAGTATCCATGGGGGTTTCCTCCCCCATGTGTCCGGCTGCCGAGGTTTTGCCGTCCGGTGCCGCCTCGACGGTCTCTTGAGTCTCTCCCTAGCCTGGGACCCTTTGGGACGATACCTCGGTGTTGTCCATGGCCTTGGGAGAGGAGGCCGCCGGAATGGTCCCGCTATCCATCGCATCCGGGTCCAGCGAATCCTAGATGAGGATCGCTCGAGGTTGGACCAAGCCGGATTGTGAATGCATGTTACAAAATATCAAAAACTATGAAGTAGTGAGGCCGGATACATGAAAGTGTCCGGGTTTTGGAATACTCACGATTTGGCCAGGGGCTTGACCCTGGGGTTCCATTCCGAGCTGATGTTGGTGGCTGTGGAGGAGTTGTCCGGAAGGGAATCTTTCCCCTTCTTGGACGCTTCGGCCTCCAAACGCGTGGTGGCCGTCCTCTTCTTTCTCCCCCTCGCAGGGGGGGAATGGGTTTCTTCTTCTACCTTCTCCTCTTCCTCGTCGTCCTCGGCGGCGGAGGAGTGAGCATCGGCATCTTCGGATGTCACGTCTGAAGTGACCTTACGATGGAAACCTCCCCTAGTCTCCTTGGCCTCCTTCTTGGCCTTCTTCTTCGGCGCCTTATAAAGCACCGAGACCAGCATCTTCGTCAGAAGAGGAATTGTTGGGTCTTCGGGCAGCGGAGCCAGACAGTTAATCCGCTCCACCCTTTTTGTCCAGCCGTGAAATAAGTAGTAGGAAGGCTTAGGTTTCTTCCTCAAGTATGCGAGTAAAGGATACACCTTGAAAACATGTAAAGACTTACCGAACTTGCGGGACGGGCCAATTTGTACCCATGATCCTCGATTGTGTCCGGCCACGACTTACTGAGCTGCGACCCGGGTGGTGTCGCATGGCTTAGTGACGTAGAACCACTGTTGTTGCCACTTAGGGACTCCGGGATTAGGGGGTGTCCGGATGGCCGGACTATGACCTTTGGCCGGACTCCCGGAATATGAAGATACAAGATTGAAGACTCTGTCCCGTGTCTGGATGGGACTTTCCTTGGCGTGGAAGGCAAGCTTGGCGATACGATATGAAGATCTCCTCCCATTGTAACCGACTCTGTGTAACCCTGGCCCTCTCCGGTGTCTATATAAATCGGAGAGTTTTAGTCCGTAGGACGAACAACAATCATACCATAAGCTAGCTTCTAGGGTTTAGCCTCTCTGATCACGCGGTAGATCCACTCTTGTACTACCCATATCATCAATATTAATCAAGCAGGAGTTGGGTTTTACCTCCATCGAGAGGGCCCGAACCTGGGTAAAAACATCGTGTCCCTTGTCTCCTGTTACCATCCGCCTAGACGCACAGTTCGGGACCCCCTACCCGAGATCCGCCAGTTTTGACACCGACATTGGTGCTTTCATTGAGAGTTCCTCGGTGTCATCACCTTTAGGCCCGATGGCTTCTTCGATCATCAACCACGACGCGGTCCAGGTGAGACCTTTCTCCCCAGATAGATCTTCATATTCGACGGCTTCGCACTGTGGGCCAACTCGCTTGGCCATCTGGAGCAGATCGAAAGCTACGCCCCTGGCCATCAGGTCAGGTTTGGAAGTTTAAACTACACGGCCGACATCCGCGGGGACTTGATCTTCGACGGATTCGAGCCACGACCGAGCACGCCGCACTGTCACGATGGGCATGATTTAGGTCTGCCGCCGGACAGCGCCCAGAGCGTTGCTCAGGTGCCCGCTCCGACCATTAGCTACGAGCCGACCGCGCCAATTGGGGACGGATAGTTGGACGCTGCCCTAGGTGCCGCAATCCCTACGGCGATAGAGGCGAACACCAGCCCAGTCCTTGGCGAGGCCTATGACTCCAGGGTACCGGACTCCGTTCCGAACTTCGAATCTTCCGCACCTCTTCCGATCGAACCCGATTGGGCTCCGATCTTGGAGTTCACCTCCACGGACGTCTTTCAGCACTCTCCCTTTGGCGATATCCTGAATTCACTAAAGTCTCTCTCTTTGTCAGGAGAGCCCTGGCCGGATTACTGTCAGCATGGTTGGGATACGGACGACGAAGAAATTCTAAGCCCACTCACCACCCACTTCGTAGCCACTGTCGACGATTTAACCGACATGCTCGCTTTCGACTCCGAAGACATCAACGGTATGGACGCCGATGAAGGAGACGACCAAGAACCAGCACTTATAGGGAATTGGAAAGCCACCTCGTCATATGACATATACATGGTGGACACCCCCAAAGTAGGGGATGGCGATGAAAAAACGGAGGACGACCCCTCCAAGAAGCAACCCAAGCGCCGACGTCAGCGGCGCCACTCTAAATCCCGCCAAAGCAAAAACAGCGAATCTAGCACCAGAGACGTCAACACCCCGGACAGTGCCGAAGACATCCCCCTCCAGCAGGATTCAGCGCAGGAGAACGAAGGAGACAACCCTCATGAGAGAGCTGAGGACATGGAGGTCGAGGACGACAATTATATGCCTCCCTCCGAAGACGATGCAAGCCTCGACGACGATGAATTCATCGTGCGAGAGGATCCCGTCGAACAAGAGCGTTTCAAACGCAGGCTTATGGCCACGGCAAGCACTCTCAAGAAAAAACAGCAGCAGCTTAGAGCTGACCAAGACTTGCTAGTCGACAGATGGACCGAAGTCCTGGCTGCCGAAGAGTATAAACTCGAACGCCCCTCCAAGAGCTACCCAAAGTGCAGGCTGCTACCCCAACTTGAGGAGGAAGCAACTAAACCTACATCACCAGCGTATGATGCGCCCGATCGGCCACCCCATGGCCGCGACAGAGAGGCCTTCAGGCCCTCGACCCAAGCCGCACCCCGGCACTGCTCAAAAAATACCAGAGTGCGGGGAGACACAACAGACCTGCGAGACATATTGGAGAATAAGGCAAGGCAAACAAGATCGATCTACGGATCGCGTGGGCGCCCCACTTCACGTGACAATAACCGTCACGTCGGATATGATAAATACGGCCAGGCCGAACACAAAAGACAAAGCTCATCCGAGCTACGTCGCGATATAGCCCAGTACAGGGGCGCCGCACACCCACAA
Organism: Triticum aestivum; assembly: GCF_018294505.1. Lineage (NCBI taxonomy): Eukaryota > Viridiplantae > Streptophyta > Magnoliopsida > Poales > Poaceae > Triticum > Triticum aestivum. The sequence goes on along the minus strand of NC_057807.1, from coordinate 453,261,059 downwards.
TGCTTAACAGACGAAGTAGTGGATCATCAAATCCCCGAGGGTTTTAAACCCGTCAATATCGAATCATACGATGGCACAACAGATCCCGCGGTATGGATCAAGGATTATCTCCTTCACATCCACATGGCCCGTGGTGATGATCTACATGCCATCAAATACCTCCCGCTCAAGCTTAAAGGACCAGCTTGGCATTCGCCTAACAGCCTGCCAACAGAGTCAGTTAGTTGCTGGGAGGACCTGGAATCCGCTTTCCTTGACAACTTCCAGGGCACTTACGTGCGACCACCAGACGCCGATGACCTAAGACACATAATCCAGCAGCCAGAGGAATCGGCCAGACAATTCTGGACACGGTTCCTAACCAAGAAAAATCAAATAGTCGACTGTCCGGATGCCGAGGACCTTGCAGCCTTCAGGCACAACATCCGAGACGAATGGCTTGCCCGGCACCTAGGACAGGAAAAGCCGAAATCTATGGCAGCCCTCACGACACTCATGACCCGCTTTTGTGCGGGAGAAGACATTTGGCTAGCTCGTAGCAATAACATAACCAAGAGCCCTGGCAATTCGGATACCAAGGACAACAATGGCAGGTCACGCCGCAACAAGCACAAGCGCCGCATTAATGGCGACAATACTGAGGATACAGTAGTCAATGCCGGATTCAAAGGCTCTAAACCCGGTCAATGGAAGAAGCCATTCAAAAGAAACCCTCCGGGCCCATCCAGCTTAGACCGGATACTCGATCGCTCGTGCCAGATACACGACACCCCCGAACAACCAGCCAACCACACCAACAGGGACTGTTGGGTGTTCAAGCAGGCAGGCAAGTTAAGTGCCGAAACCAGAGACAAGGGGCTGCGTAGCGATGATGAGGAGGAGCCCCGGCCGCCGAACAACAGAGGACAGAAGGGATTCCCCCTGCAAGTGCAGACGATGAACATGATATACGCAACCCACATCCCCAAAAGGGAGCGGAAGCGTGCTCTCAAGGATGTCTATGTGTTGGAGCCAGTCACCCCAAAGTTCAACCCATGGTCCTCCTGCCCGATCACTTTTGATCGAAGGGACCACCCCATTAGCATCCGTCACGGCGGATTCGCCGCATTGGTCCTAGACCCAATTATTGACGGATTTCACCTCATCCGAGTCCTCATGGACGGCGGCAGCAGCCTGAACCTGCTTTATCCGGATACAGTGCGAAAAATGAGTATCGATCCCTCAAGGATTAAACCCACAAAGACAACCTTTAAAGGCGTCATACCAGGTGTAGAAGCCTGCTGTACAGGCTCGGTTACACTCGAAGTGGTCTTCGGATCCGCGGATAATTTCCGAAGAGAAGAGTTAATCTTCGACATAGTCCCATTCCGTAGTGGCTATCATGCCCTGCTCGGACGAACCGCATTTGCAAAATTCAATGTGGTGCCGCACTACACATATCTCAAGCTCAAGAGGCCAGGCCCTCGCGGAGTCATCACGATAAATGAAAACACCGAACGCTCTCTCCGAAAGGAGGAGCACACGGCGGCCCTGGCGGCAGAAGTACAGAGTAGCTTCTCAAGGCAATGCTCCAATCCAGGTGTTAAACGTCTGGACAACGTCAAGAGAGCCCGAAGTAACCTACAACAAAGCCGGCTGGCACATTCCGAGCAAGCATAGCAGTGCGGCCCCAACCCCAGCCCTCGCTAGATGGTGATATCGGTACCACGCGTACATAATTACGCTTTAGAAATACCATGGGCATAAGGGGAGGGGCACAACTATGGCACGCCCAGAATGCGGCTCAACCGCACTAAGGGGCTCCCTATTCTGTCGTTTCCTTTTTATATACTTTCAGAACCCAACTATTCGGAAGGCCTGTCCGGCAATACACCCGCCGAACACACGACGCAACAGCCAGGGAGAGAACAAGCCACGTCAAATGTCCAGGTGGTCTCTATAACGAGCTTAATACCTATTTTACTTAAAGTCTCACAGCTTGCCCCTGGAGGGGGACATGTCAAATAATCCCATCTCTTGCTTATCGCACTATTTGTATCATTCTGTTTTCATAGCAGCCCTTTTTTAATAAACAATACATAGCTCTTATCTATTATTGTACTCATCTATTTTTTATACAAATATGTTCAGTCATGACATTATGCAACCGTACACTTTGGTATGGCCAATACACCAGGGGCTTAAGCACCCCATAACATGGTGTGAGAAGACCGAACACTCTCACGAGTGCGGCACCCTGAACTTATAGCACTGTATGCATCGGCTCCGAATCATGTCTTGGGTCAATAGTTGGGTTTGCCCGGCTCCCATGTTTTGGTACCTTACGTTCCACAGTGTTGGCTAAGGTAGCGCTGGGAGAACTACTGCGATTGTGTCCCAGTTGAGCTGGGTTAACACCTCAGTAGAGAAAGCTAAAACTGACCGTCATGATAGTGCGAGAGACCGGTCGCTGTTCGCGAGGTTTTTCGAGTCCTTAAAGACTTATGCCACTTAGAGCGAGGAGCCGGACTTATCCGGCCTAGGCGTGGATAGCGCCCGAACTCGGTCTTCTGAATACTAGGGGCTTCGCTGAAATTTAAAATTATAGAATTCTATGGCTAAGTGAGAGTGATAACGCATTATAAGTCTGATGGCCTGGTTCGTTGTGCTGAGCACCTCCCTAGATGGACCCAAGAATGGGAACAAGAGCGCTCAGGTTTATCCCGAACACCCCAGCACTCGTGGCATGGGGGTAGAAGCCGACGACTTGCATCTCTCAGATTTGATAAACGGCCGCACAGAAGGTAATATTTTAAATTAACAAGCGTTGCTTAACGCATATGAACAAAGTTTTCAGCGTACAGGATAACAGATGCGAGTCTACTAAAAAATTACATCTTTGGAGCATTCGCCCGCTATAAGGCGGGCACCCTTCAGGACGCCCTTATAATACATCTCGGGCATGCGATACTCCTTGCCCGACGGTGGCGCGTCCGTCAAAAGCTTCTCCGCGTCCAGCTTGCCCTAGTGCACTTTAGCACGGGCGAGGGCCCGACGGGCACCTTCAATACAGACAGAGCGCTTGATGACCTCAATCCACGGACACGCGTCCACCAGCCGCCGTACCAGACCGAAGTAGCTCCCAGTCATGGCTTTCCTAGGCCACAACCGAACTATGAGGCCCTTCATTGCCTGTTCGGCCACCTTATGGAGCTCGACCAGCTCCTTCAGCTGGTCGCTCAGGGGCACCGGATGTCCGGCCTCAACATACTGAGACCAAAACACCTTTTTTGTCAAGCTCCCCTCCTCGGCTCGGTAGAACGCGGCAGCATCAGACACACTACGGGGCAGATCGGCGAACGCTCCTGGAGAGCTCCGGATTCGGGTAAGTAACAGATAATTTACTTTTATATTCTGGCTTTGCATAAAGAATGCCTTACCCGCCGCTATCTTCTTCATCGCCTCGATCCTGGAGGGCCTTCTGGGCTTCGGCCTTAGCGGTCTTGGCACTCTCAAGAGCCAAGGCAAGCTTGGACTGTCGAGTCTTCGAGTCACGCTCCAAACTCTCGTGTTTTTCCACGAGAGCCTGGAGCTCTTGCCGCACCTCCGCCACCCGCGCCTCCTGCTTCTCTCGCTCGGTGCGCTCCAAGGCCGCACTCTTTTCGGCCCTGGAGACCACCTCCTTCAGGGTCGCCACCTCGGTCGTGGCCCCTGCAACATTTACGTTGGTCCTGTCATTATTTGCAACCAAGTATTTCTATATACACTTACATGCGGTACTACATACCCTCCTTGTCCTCGAGCTGCTTTTCGGAACGGCCGAGCTCGCTCTCGGACCGCTCGAGGATCTCCTTCAATGCATTGACCTCCGCAGTCAGTGCGGCAGAGGTCAGTAGCGCAGCCTGCATTCCCATATTGACATATTTTTTTAAACTCCTGCGTATATCTTTTTAGATCCTCAGCTCGGCTTTTCTTTCCGAACACTGAACTGAGCATCAGGGGCTACTGTCTATGTGGTAATATTTTCATATGTTTTTGAACACATACCTCAAAGCCTGTTAGAAGGCTCGTACAAGCCTCGGTCAGCCCGCTCTTGGCAGACTGAACCTTCTGAACCACTACACTCATAACAGTGCGGTGCTCCTCGTCGATGGAGGCGCCGTTAAGCGCCTCCAGCAAATCGTCTGGTGCCTCCGGTTGGACGGAGGCCGCCGACGTAGTAGGCGTGCTCTTCTTGCGAAGGCGTCGCCTGTCGGACTCTGGAACCGTTGATGGTTCCGGAGCAGTGTCCGGCCCAGAGCCGGACTTAGATCCCTCGGGGGCTTTACCCCCTTTGGGCCTGGAGTCCGGGAGGTCGCATTGAGGCGCCTTCAGGACCACCTCCTCCTGGTCCAGTCCCTTTCGGGACTCCACCTCGGCATCGTCCGTAGGAAGAGGGGAGGAGGCCGTCGGAAGTGAGGCACTATTCACATCCGACGAATCCAAGGAGCCGCTCGTCGAATCATCGAGCTGAGCCTTGGGCAGACTGCATGATCAAATTCGGCATCAGAAAATACCAAATAATAGAGGAGCGCCATAAGTTATTCGGATATCCGGATGATTGCGATTTTGCCAGGGGCTTGACCCTGGATGGCCATTCCTCCCCGCCGTCTTCGGCATCGGAGGTGTAGTCCGGCAGGAGGGTTCTCCCCATCTTGGACCCTCCGGCCTCCCCAATTGGGGCGGCTTTCCTTTTCTTTCCTTCCCCCGTTGGAGGGGGAGAGGCTTCTTCTTCTTCCTCCTCCTCGTCCTCAGAGGCAGAGGGTGCTTCGGGGTTGTCAGGCGATGAATCCGACACCACCAGGCGCCGGGAACTCTTTCGAGTCCCTGTGGCCTTCTTCTTGGCCTTATTCTCCGGCACCACGTGAGGTGCCGGAACCAGCAGCTTCGTCAAGCGAGCGTCCGCTGGGTCTTCGGGCAAGGGCGCCGGACAGTTGATCTGTCCGGCCTTCTTCTGCCAGTCCTGTTAAAGAGATGGGGGTTTAGATCCCACATAGAATCAAATCTATGAAAAACAAATACCCCGTAAAGGGAAAATTAAGCTCACCGCGCTGGCTTGGCGCTTGGCGCAGAATCCGCGATCCTCGGTGACGGGAGGGGAGACCTCGGAGCTCTTGAATAGCACCTTCCAGGAATCCTCGTGCTTTCTGTCGAAGAGCCGGGACAAAGTCTAGTGCTGGGCCGGGTCGAACTCCCACAATTTGAAGGCCCGTTGTTGGCATGGGAGGACCCGGCGGATAAGCATGACCTGGACTACGTTGACAAGCTTGAAATTCTTGTTCACCAGCTTTTTGACGCAGGTTTGGAGTCCGGTCAGCTCTTTCGAATCTCCCCACGTTAGGCCCGTCTCTTTATATGAGGTGAGCCTTGTGGGAAAGCCAGATCGGAATTCGGGGGCCGCCTCCCATTTGGGGTCGCGCGGCTCGGTGATGTAGAACCACCCCGATTGCCACCCTTTTATTGTCTCCACAAAGGAGCCCTCGAGCCATAGGATGTTGGCCATCCGACCCACCATGGCGCCTCCGCACTCCGCTTGGTGGCCGCCCACTACTTTCGGCTTGACATTAAAAGTCTTCAGCCATAAGCCGAAGTGGGGCTGGATGCAGAGGAAGGCCTCGCACACGACGATGAACACCGATATGTTGAGGATGAAGTTCGGGGCCAGATCGTGGAAGTCTAGGCCATAGTAGAACATGAGCCCCCGGACGAACGGGTGAAGAGGAAAACCCAGTCCGCGAAGGAAATGGGGAAGAAAAACAACCCTCTCATGGGGCCTGGGGTAGGGATGAGTTGCCCCACATCTGGAAGCCGGTGCGCGATGTCGTCAGACAGGTATCCGGCCTTCCTCAGCTTTTTGACGGAGGAGGCCATCCATCTACCTCCCGCTCCGGATATGATTGGAGAAGGTTGAGGTGGGAAGTGCGGGTTTGGGCATTGGAGCTCGAGCCCACAGGGATGAGTAAGCAAAGGAGGAAGAAGGCGCAAATGGAAAGGGTAGACTCTTATCCCCTTATATGGGCGGCCGAAACTACAAGCCCCCACCAATCTAATAAAACTCGCTTATCTCCCAAGCGCCGCGGTTGATGGCGCGGTTGGGTTACCCAAGCCCGTATTGATCAGAATCCCGGAATAAGGGGACACGATCTCTGCTTTGACAAGACGTGCCAAGGAAACCGCCTCGCTAAACGTGCTGAGGTGGAACAGTAAAATGATTCGAATAAAGGCTTGGCCGTGGCGTGATGTCACGCTGCGGAATACGTCAGCGTATTAGATTTGTGCGGATATTATTCTCTCTACGGTTGTATGTGGAACTTATTTTTGCAGAGCAGGACACTATCCTTGTGTTCAACATCTTCTATGAAGTATTCGGAGGAGGAACCTGTCTTGCAATGCCGAAGACAATTTGCCCGTCGGACTCGTCGTCATTGAAGCCTGGTTCAGGGGCTACTGAGGGAGTCCTGGATTAGGGGGTGTCCGGATGGCCGGACTATGACCTTTGGCCGGACTCCCAGAATATGAAGATACACGATTGAAGACTCCGTCCCGTGTCCGGATGGGACTTTCCTTGGCGTGGAAGGCAAGCTTGGCGATACGATATGAAGATCTCCTCCCATTGTAACCGACTCTGTGTAACCCTAGCCCTCTCCGGTGTCTATATAAACCGTAGAGTTTTAGTCCGTAGGACGAACAGCAATCATACCATAGGCTAGCTTCTAGGGTTTAGCCTCTCTGATCTCGCGGTAGATCCACTCTTGTACTACCCATATCATCAATATTAATCAAGCAGGAGTAGGGTTTTACCTCCATCGAGAGGGCCCGAACCTGGGTAAAAACATCGTGTCCCTTGTCTCCTGTTACCATCCGCCTAGACGCACAGTTCGGGACCCCCTACCCGAGATCCGCCGGTTTTGACACCGACAACCACCCTTTGGCAGACTCGTTGAATGTACCTAATGGCCATGTAATGTTGGGCATCTTGCTCACCATGGCGCCTCCGCACTCGACGTGTTCGCTGCCCACCACCTTCGGCTTCACGTTGAAGGTCTTTAGCCACAGTCCAAAGTGTGGAGGGATGCGGAGGAAGGCCTCGCAGACGACGATGAATGTCGAGATTTTGAGGAAAGAATTTGGGGATAGATCATGGAAATCTAACCCGTAGTAATACATAATTCCGCGGACGAATGGATGGACAGGAAACCCCAGCCCGCGGACAAAGTGAGGGAGGAACACGACCCTCTCATGGGGCTTCGGAGTGGGAATGATCTGTCCCTCGGCTAGGAGTCCCTGGGCGATTTTCTTGGCCACATACCTGGCCTCCCGGAGCTTTCTGATATCCTTCTCCTTAACGGAAGAGACCATCCACTTGCCCATGCGCTCCGGATCCGAACATGGATGGAGTGCTTTTTTGGGGACGGAAAAGATGAGAACTTGGGCGTTGGAGCTCGAGAATGGGGGAAGCAGAGAGAAAGAAGGCGTGGGTGAAAGAGGTGGATCCTTATCTCTTTATAAAGGCAGTGAATATTAAGCGCCTCCCCACTTTCCCCAAAAACTCACTTACCCCCGAGGGCCATGCAAGCAGTACGGTTGGATTACCCATGCCCGTATTGATGAGAATCCCGCAATAAGGGGACACGATCTCTGCTTTGACAAGACGTGCCAATGGAACCGCATCTCGAAATATGGAGCGATGGGCTAAAAACGGTTCGAATAAATAACCGAGCATCGACGTGATGTCATGTTGTAAAAATTTGTTAGCAGATTGGACTCGTGAATTATTATACTCTCTATGATTGTTTGTGGTATTTGTTTTGCAGAGCCGGACACGTTTCTTATGTTCGAAGGAAGATTTGGAGTATTCAGAGGAGGAACCCACCTTGCAATGGTGAAGACAATCTGCGCATCGGACACCTCGTCATTGAAGCCTGGTTCAGGGGCTACTGAGGGAGTCCTAGATTAAGGGGTCCTCGAACAACCGAACTATTGATGTGAGTCGGATTATTGGGCTATTGAAGATACAAGACCGAAGACTTCTTCCCATGTCCGGATGGGACTCTCCTTTTCGTGGATGGCAAGCTTGGTGATTCGGATATGTAGATTCCTTTCTCTATAACCGACTTTCTGTAACCCTAGCCCCCTCCCGTGTCTATATAAACCGAAGGGTTTAGTCCATAGAGGCAACGGACAATCACAATCCTCATAGGCTAGACTTCTAGGGTTTATCCATTACGATCTCGTGGTAGATAAACTCTTGTAATACTCATATCATCAAGATCAATCAAGCAGGAAGTAGGGTATTACCTCCATAGAGAGGGCTCGAACCTGGGTAAACATCGTGACCCCCGCCTCCTGTTACCATCGACCTTACACGCACAGTCCGGGACCCCCTACCTGAGATCCGCCGGTTTTGACACCGACAGGGACCACATGTCAATGAAACATGGTCTGTCATTTCTCGTGCAAAATGCGATCTGGCAGCGTTGGCCCGAGGTGCCGCATTAGTTCTCGACTTTATTTTTTTAATGGCGTGTTTCAGATTTGAAGCACAACTAATCTGTACTATATGCAGAGATAATATAAACTACTCTACCACAGTACCACTACTCCACCTCTAGTACTAGTATCAGAAAAGATAGATAGGCTGGAGCTTTAGTGCTTGCTTGCCAAGGGCTGCCCACTTGCTTCTCACACTGTCACCCTCTCTCTAGATCTAACAAATATGGCGGTGGACCCTCTCTCTCCCTCACCAGTGGTCACAGATCCGCCAGGATCCCGTCCGCCGGGGAAGAAAAGGATGTGCAGCATTGATGCACTCGTCATTGGCGACCGAGGTCACACACTAACGACAAGGCCGTCCTCTCAGACCTAGTGCCCGCGCGGGATGGCCTCCGTCCCCAAGCTCGTTGTCGTAGTGTGTGCGGAGGATGATGACCACGAGCACAGCCACTTCCCGCCGACCCTCAGGCATGCTACCTCTTTTCAAACCATACCCTTGCTCAATTTCCCCATCTGCCACGTCGCTGCATGTGGACCTTTTTTGACTCCACCATCTCCCCAATTTGCTATCCTCTGATCTACTGGTCACGCAGACGAAAACCTTAATTTGCACTATTAAAGGAAACTCTACTTCATTTAGACTAACCCATATCTGGGTTCAATAAGGAAAGGAAGGGAGAAAGTACTGTCGAAGAGACTAGGTATCATACTCGCATCTAGAATGAAAAGGAGAAAATCAGTAGCTAAGGAATGAGTCTCGTGTCTCTTGGTTGAAAAAGGGTAGAAAGTCATGACAACGCAATAGAGAATGACCAGGTCGGTCGGTTTGTTGTCCTCACATAGGAAAAAGGTGGCTAAAGAGAACAAAAATGGGACGTAATCCACATATGATGCCTGGATATTTGTTGCTCTGGGAAACCATCCCTCCCTCACCACTCTATGCGTCCGTGGAGGTACATCGTACTGGTGCGCCCACTGTGTGAATCCTCCGATGCTCTTGTTCCCACTTTTTTGTTGTTAGTATAACGCCACCGGTAAAGTCAAGCAATACTACTACTAACTAATGTCGCACTCAGTCTAATGCCACCAATAAATTTAAGAAATGACATTTAATGTCACTAGATTATTTCAGGGTTAGCTGTTGATTGTGGATGTATTAAGGTTTTTCAGCTAAGCATTCTAATGTTGTTTCAGAGCCAGTATACCAACGATGAAACTTGTTACTACCTTCAGATTTTTGCACTGTTAATGCTTATAGATTACATACCTCACTTTCATGAGATAGGTCAATTTTTTTGTACAGTGCCACCAAAATGCCAAGGCGCTGATGTGATTTTATGTTGGTTAAACTGCACAAAATTATGAAGAGAAGAGGAAAGGTCAAGAGTGGGCACCTCCTCCTCCGACTGTTTTCTTGATTCGATTGATCAAGTTTTCATGTTTGATCGATTATCAAGATTGGGATAGCAATTTTGAGGTCCTCACAAGTACAAATTGATATTTACCTTGAAGGTACATGGTTTGCAAAAAAAATTATACTATCATAAGTTAATAATGCTAGTTACCTTCAGACTTTTGTATTTGGTTTAATGCTGTTGCACAGCTAGTATACCAATTCTGAAACTTGTTACCTTTACATTTTGTATTGTTAATGCTTATAGAAGTCTTTTAGTGCTAGCTTATGGAAATATGTCCAGTAAAACCATTGTACTACACTCCGTAATAAAAAAACTACTCTACTGTTGCACTAGCCATTGGATTAATGTATATTTGTACTATTCGAATGGTGTTGCATTAGCGTATGGACATATATAAGCTCAAGCTTTCCCGGATATGTGCTCGAGAAAACTACTACCAGTTTTTCTAAATACTAGACGTTTGGGTACTTTAAATTGAACTGCGAAAACGTCTTATATTAAGGAATAGAGGGTGTAGAGTTCACTCAAATTATCCGGGTAAAGCTAGTCACACCTTTGTTAAAATAAATGTCAATTATGTTGTCGGAGGAGGTCTGCATGTTTGTATCTAATGCCTGTTGATTACATATTTACATACCTGACATCATGATGTAATTGCAAGTCATTTCTTTTTGTAGAGTGTCACTGAATTGTCAAGGCGGTGATGGCATTTTATTTTAGTTGAACTGCACAAAATATGCTTAAAAGAAGAGGAAAGGTCAGGAATGGTTCCGTTTTTCAGAAAATAATATGTATGCCTTCCTAACATCAGCCAATGTTGCCTTATTTATTCCTTCAAACAGGTGGTTAGAAATAGTCTTGCTAACTTTTCCCATTAAGAAATTGGAATGTTTATATTTGTGAGTGTATGCTTCAACTAGTGCCAGCTTTATTGTAATCAGACTTTCAATATCTGTGCAAACAAGGATGCTCGATTTTAGTGGAACTGCACAAAAAGTCCAAATGGTACAACATTATGAGCATGTTTTCTTCCAAACCATTAGATCCAATTGGTGGCACTATGAGCTATTCATTACGAAGGTACATGGTTTGCTACTACCGTGCTACTCTTTTTGTACTGTCATTAGATAGTAATATTAGTGGTTTTCATGTGAATTTATTAGCAGGGTGGACCTACATTGGAGGTGCAGGACATGATTCAATGATTGGATGGTCAATTTCAGTTGTATCGATTTCACCTCTATTGGTGAAACCGCTTACATTTGCAAGAGGAAATATGGACTTCGCAAACAAATTTGTCTTTCACTATTTACAGAATGTTGGCCCAGAGAAGCATCCATGTTAGTAGCAAGAACATATGTTTTTTCTAGATCTTCACTTTAGGAGCTACATATTTGTGTATGGGAATCGTACTAGTTGGTTGTGAATTTTGGTCTTTCATTCAGATGCATTAACATGTTGATCTTATGTATGGGAATCGTACTAGTTGGTTGTGAATTTTGGCTACTAATGTGAACATATTAAAATACCAGGCCTGTGAGTCTCGTGTGAACATTTCAAACGGATCGACTCTTAGTACTGTGCACATCATGATCCTTATTTCTATGTGCTCAGTGTTTACAAGTTACTAGTAGTTCCTTATTTCTGATCGCTCAGTGTTTACAAGTTACTAATCGATCACTAGCTAGCCTACTAATACGCTCCTGGCAGTTTTAGTTGTGACGCAAGATCCAAAGGTGCCTGTTTTTTGAATGAAAATGCCTACTTCTAAAGAAACTGACATGCTGTCTTGAAGATAATGTCATTCGAATAGGAAGAAACTGCTAGCAAAAACGTTTGCAAATGCCTTATCTCCCAGCAAACGTTCATCAACTATTGTGATCGTACATGTACACTATCCGACTAACTCGATCCTACATGAATAAACAGTGGATCACGCACGTACGTCATCTGGATCATTCGAGTGCACTCGTTTGACCGTCATGCCGATGTGCAACCCAGGACGGACGGGACACACCACTGACGCGGCGGGACAGGAGGACACAGTCAGAAATTCAGTTTTTCCAGTTTTCTACAGTACTACTCCTTTCCGGTTTATAGGGCTTATCTCAAAATTTTAATTTTCCCATTTTATGTCTCAATTTGGTTGTTCCCCATCACATGTTCAGATTTCAAGGTGCATTAAATCATTGCATGCAAGTATGAAGAGAAAACTGACCAATGCATGTACTTTATGCATGCATGCATGCATGCATTGCAATTAATCCATTGGTAAACACAATTTTTTTGAGGAAAACAATCGCATTAATTGAGTGCTTTTGCAAACTACAAGCATTATTCCATCACTCACCATCTACCTTGGTTGGTTAGATTTTTGAATTGAGCCGTTTAAACCGGAAAGGAGGGGCTCAATTCAAAAATCTCACCAACAAAGGTAGATGGTGAGTGGCGTTTCCCGCGACCCAACTCGCCTGCTTATGCATTGGATTCCGACGACCGTCGCGTTACCCGCAACACGCTGGTTCCCCTACCTTCCACCTATAATTACTGGTTCCCGGCATTCTCCGGTGGCACCGTCACCCAACTCGCGCTATCCTCACAAACTCCCACCGGCCAGACATCGCTCGCCACCTGCCCTCGCTCTCGACATGTCTGTCATGCCCCCGACCTCCGCAATAGGCGACGCCAGAGGCACTCACCACTGAAGCTAGTGTCCGTTTTTTCACCAAAAGGCAGACGGAGGGAGGAGGCATTCTATCGGTCTTTAGATGGCAATGTGGAGTACGAGGACTTATTGGAGCGTGATCGCCTGGTGGGAGGAGCAGCGTATTGCCGATTTGCACCGCCAGCAGGGCATGGTGCAGCAGTGCACCACCGCTCTGAGTTGCAAGCAGAGCGCCCGCGACTGGGCTGACTATGTTGAGGCCGATGCTCGGAAAATAGCCCTTGAGGCTATCTGGCACGCACATGTGCCCGACACCGAATTTTACTACCAGCTCATCAAGTGGGTTTCCCGCTTAGAAACCGAAGCTTCGGTGGACCACACCGGCATGGAAAGGGCTAACATGCATGAGCAACGCGCCCTATCACACCTCCGTCAAGTCCGAGGCGAGGAGGTGGACGTCGGTGCTGGAATTTAGCATGTACCACAGATGACGGCGGCATCGTCTAGTTAGCTAGGAGTAAGTTAGTACTTGTACACTAGAGTATTAGTGGGAGTAGATAGTTAACTTGGCTATGATGGTTGTCAATGTGGAAGTTTAGTACTTTATATCTGATCAGACCTGTTACTTTCCTCTGAATGTTGAACTTTCCGTGTGAACATATGGAATGGGCAGTTATTTTTTAAAATGGGTTGTACTTGTCCGCCAGGTGTTTAGAGGTTGACTTGTGGGCCTACAAGGTTGATGCATACACAATCAAGAGATGATTGTACGTCGAGAGGATGACAGTAGGAACCCACCAGGGTCATGGCAGTACGCAAGCAATTGCCTCCTTATTTACAGCCAAAAATAACGGTTCCCATGCCATTTTCAACATAGTCGATAAATGGGAGAATTGCATGACAAGCGGCTGATGCCAGGGACCCACCAGCTCGCCCAATTCCTTTTTTTATACGGAGCGGGGTGTCAACTAGGATGTGCGGGGCACTCTGGCCTAACTAGACAACCTTTTATTTAAAGTTTACCACAAGCCAGCATAGTAGTTTTTTTTCTTTCTGAAAATGGTTAGCCCTGATTTTTTGTTCTTTTGCAGAGTACCCAACCGAGGCTAACGTGCTTTGGGGCAAATCTTTCTACACGAGGAGATTTTCATTCGGCTTGGCCAGAAAATGTGCTATCAGTAATGAGAAATGGGTTGTACATTTTTAAAACACACCAAACAGGCAATTAGTTTCAAATTTCTTTTTTGTATTTCGGGATTTTAAAATTCATTGATTTTTATGCGTGGAAAATTATTTGGATTTTATGTTGATATAAATTTATTTTTCAAATTATTTTGAATGTGACACCAAATTTCGGGATTAAAAATAGTTCGAACCGCATGGAAATATGCAAAATTTCGTTCAATTTTTTAACTGTGGCCACAATATGGGCTGTAATGCTAACAAAAAGAATATGGACTCCAAAAAATTCCTTAAGAATTAGCAAATGGGATGTACATTATTAGAAATAATGGCAGATGGGTTGTATGCTGTTTTTCATAGATTTGAGGCTGACTTACGTGCCTACTAGGTTGACGCGTACGCTTTCATAAAAAAGGTTGATGTGTATGCGAGAGTAGCGACTGTTGGATGTCCATCCAACGGCCGTCGTGCTTCTTCAATCTCTGATCTTCCTGCGCCAGCCGCCCAAACCAGCGTCGGCGGGACTGCCAGCACCCTCCTCCCGTGGTCGGCTGTGCTGCCACGCAGGCCTCTCCGACTGACCCTACTGCCACCGCTAGCTAGCCATCCCTGTGTCAATCAACACCTCCTGTTATTTTCCTGCGACGCCAGGCTCACCCTGCAGCTGAACCAGTCACAGCCCTCGTACTCCCCTCAGCAAGGGCATCCACTACTATGGCTTTGCCGGCTCCAGGTCGTTCCCTCCTGGGCCTCGCCGTCGTCCACCACGTTGATGCTCTTGGCATGACATGGTCAACATGGTCAACAAATGACAGCCATCGAAACAGGTATGTAAGTGGAAAGACTGACAGTACGGACCCACATGGTCCATGGCCGCACGAAAGCAAGTGACACCTTATTACACAAAAAAATGAACCCTCCTCTGACAGCTGGGACCGAGTAGCTATATCTTCGCACATAAGGAAGCGCCTCCTTGATAAGCAAAAAATAAATATTGCCCCCTTGACAACTAGGGCCCACCATGTCAGGAGGGTGACTTATCAACCTACTCAGTTGACGCGTACGCATCGCTTTGTCACCTTAGTCAACAAATGATTCTATCAGCAGTGACCATTGGATGTTAATCCAACGGTTGTTCTGCTTCTTCAACCTCTAATTTTCCTGATGCAGCATCCCAAACTAGCACCGGCGGGACCGCATGCTCCTGCCTCTCGTGGCTGGCTGTGCTGCCGCCCAGGCGTCACTGCCCCCTCCTACTCCAACCACTGGCTAGGCCATACCTCTACTCACCCACATCCCTAATACATCTCCAGCGTATCTATAATTTGTGAAGTATTCATGCCATATTTACAACAATTTTATATGGTTTTGGTATGATTTTGTTAAAACTAACCTGGACTAATGCAGTTTTCAGCAAAACTACCATGGTGTCATTTTTTGTGTAGAAATAAAAGTTCTCGGAATGGGCTGAAACTTTACGGTGATTTTTAGGGACCAAAAGAGACACTCGAAGCACTGGAGTTGGGCCAGAAGTGTCCCGACATGACATCAAGGGTGGAGGGCACGCCCCTTGTCTTGCCGCTGCCTCGTGGACCCCCCTGACTTGAAACCAGCACCAAAAATTCCTATAAATCCATAAACCCTCAGAAAGAAACCTAGATCGGGAGTTCCGCCATCGCAAGCCTCTGAGTTCATGAAAAACCAATCTAAGCCCGTTCCGGCACCCTGCCGGAGGGGGGAATCATCACCGGAGGCCATCTTCATCATCCCGGTGGTCTCCATGACGAGGAGGGAGTAGTTCACCCTCGCGGCTGAGGATATGTATCAGTAGTTATGTGTTAGATCTCTATCTCTCTCTCTCTCTCTCTCTCTCTCTCTCTCTATCTCTCGTGTTCTTGATTTGGTATGATCTTGATGTACCGTGAGCTTTGTTAGTATAGTTGGATCTTATGGTGTTCTCCCCCCTCTACCTTCTTGTGATGAACTGAGTCTTTCTCTTTGAGGTTTCGTTATGTTGGATTGAGTATTGGATTTTAGAACACTTGATGTATGTCTTGCGATGGGATATATGTGGTGACATTGGGATGTTCTGTTGATTCACTTGATGCATGTTTTGGTACTCAACTCGCAGATTCCCGAGGTGACATTGGGGTAATCTATGCTTAGGGGTTGATGAATGTTTTCGTCCTACATTCTCTAATAGAAACTTTGGAGTGATTCTTTGTTGCATGCTGAGGCATTGTTATATGATGCAATTATGTTATCATTGTTGAGAGAATTTCCACTAGTGAAAGTATGAACCCTAGGCCTTGTTTTAAAGCATTGCAATACCGTTTTTGCCCAATTTGGTTACTAGTTGCCTCTCTGTTTTTATTTATTCAGATTATGAAAATATATTCCTACCATCCATACTACACTTGTATCACCATCTCTTCGCCGAACTAGTGCACCTATGCAATCTACCATTGTATTCGGTGTGTTGGGGACACAAGAGACTCTTTATTATTTGGTTGCAAGGTTGTTTGAGAGAGACCATCTTCATCCTACACCCCCATGGATTGATAAACCTTAGGTCATCCACTTGAGGGAAATTTACTACTGTCCTACAAAACTCTGCACTTGGAGGACCAACAACGTCTACAAGAAGAAGGTTGCATAGTAGACATCAAGCTTTTTTCTGGCGCCGTTGCCGGGGAGGTGAGTGCTTGAAGTTGTATCTTTAGATCTTGCAATCGAATCTTTTGGTTTCTTGTTTATCAATGGTTTAGTCTATAAAAGAAAACCACAAAAGATGGAATTTTGGTTACCTCATATTCTTCATCTCTATAATGTCTTTCGCGAAAATGATGGAAAGCAAAATTGTGCTCAATTGTTAGAAGAAGAAGTTCATAAAATGTTTGGCATAAAATCTTTGAATTATGAGCATGATTGCAATGTTGTCAGTGTGAGTTCTTTGAATATCCATGATGCTAATGATATGCAAAGCTACAAGCTTGGGGATGCTATGTTTGATGAAGATGATATGTTTAGTCCCCCAAGTTTTGATGACCACATTTATTATGATGATAGCATGCCTCCTACTTATGATGATTGCAATATTTATGGAAGTGGGTTTGGAAGAGTGTCAACTATAGATAATAATTATCCCACTATTTCGGAGCATTTCGAATCTTATTATAATGGTAAAGGTGGATTTGGAGAGGTCATGACTTTATATAGTACTGATTCTACTATTTTGGAAGAGGTTTTAATTGACTATGATGAGAACAAAGTTGCTACTTATGATGATTATTGTGATGATACTTATGTTATAAAAAGTAGTGATTATTCATAATTTCGAATATCCTCTTACTGAACATTACTTTTTAATGTGGAAGCAATTTATAGTATTCAAGTTTCGTATGATGCTCCCACTACTATTCATGAGAATAAATATCCTTATGTTGAGAGTAATAAAAATTATATGCTTGTGGATCATGAAAATAATGCTTTATGTGATTGTTATATTGTTGAATTCAGTCATTATGCTACTGAAAATTATTATGAGAGAGGGACATATGCTTTTAAGTATTGCAATAATATCAAATTTCCTCTCCATGTGTCGAAAATTTTGAAGTTATGCTTGTTTTTCCTTCCTTGCTAGTTGATCCTAGTTCCCATAAATTGTTTGCTCACAAAATCCATATGCGTAGGAAGTGGGTTAGACTTAGATGTGCTAGTCACATACTTCATTATGCTCCCATTATGTTTCAATTCTTATCTTTTATGTGAGCATCATTGAAATTATCGATGCCTAGCTAAAAGGCTTTAAAGAAAAGCGCTGGTTGGGAGACAACCCAATTTTTTTCCTTGCTGTTTTGAAATAAATTTATCATCTAGCCTTTGGTTAGATGTGTTTTCATGTTTTAATTTAGTGTTTGTACCAAGTAAGACATTGGCGATAGTTTGGAAGATTGTTGATTTGATCTTGCTGAAAAACAGAAACTTTTGCGCCCACTAATTTTTTTTCAAAAATCACGAAACCGTGCTTTTGTTCTGAATGTTTTACACAAGATTGATATACAAATAAACAAGGTTGTCCTAATTGGTATATGAAGTTTTCTGATTACTACAGACTGTTCTCTTTTAAATAGATTTTGTTTTTCATGTGTTGTTTGCTTATTTTGATGAATCTATGAGTAGTATCGGAGGTTATGAAACATGGAGAAGTTGTAATACAGTAGATATAACGCCAATATGAATTTAGAATGAGTTCAGAACAATACTTAAGTGGTAATTTATTTTCTTATACTAACTCAGAAAACTTTCTGTTGAGTTTTGTTTTGCGAAGTTTTCAGGGTTTGGGTAAAGTTTCGATGGACTACGAATAAGGAGCAGGAAGAAGATAAGCTTGGGGATGCCCAAGGCACCCCAAGGTAATATTCAAGGACAATCAAACATCTAAGCTTGGGGATGCCTCGGATGGCATCCCCTCTTTCGTCTTCGTCTATCGATATATTTACTTGAGGCTATATTTGTATTCACCACATGATATGTGTTCTGCTTGGAGCATCATTTTCTTTTGTTTATATTTGCTTGCTGTTATTCAGAGACATGTTTTGCATATTTTAGTTCAATAAAAAGGTCAAGTATAGTCTTTACCATGCTTATTTTACAAGTCTATATGTTGCTGTTTTGAAAACAGAAAGTTTTCTATCATTGTGTGAATATTTGTGAATACCTAGAATGTAATAAAATCTTGAAATTTTTACACAATGAGTAACAACCAATTTTCTACAGTGTGGTAATTTTGCAGAATTTTTGGAGTTAGGGAAGTATAATTCCTCTTGCATTATTTACAGACTGCTCTTTTTAGACAGATTGCTGTTATGTTTGCATTGTTTGCATATGTTTGCTTGTTTAATGATTCTATTTGAGGATAGGAATATTAAATATGTAGAGGCATTTTGTATTCAATATCAAATAATAATTTTAGTGATTTGCTACAGTAGAGAATGATAAGGTTATTGCATTGATTTATACTAAGTTATCTCATGAGTTCTTGTTGAGTTTTGTGTGGATGAAGATTTTAAGATTTAGGGAAACCGTGATATGAAAGGAATTAAGGAGACAAAAGAGCTCAAGTTTGGGGATGCCCAAGGCATCCCAAGTTAATATTTCAAGAAGTCTCAAGCATCTAAGCTTGGGGATTGCCCGGTTGGCATCCCACCTTTCTTCTTCAACAACTATCAACTAGTTTTGGTTGAGCCTAAGTTTTTGCTTCTTCACATGATATGTGCTATCCTTGCAATGTCATTTTATTTTGTTTTGCTTACTATTTGAATAAAATACATTAGATCTGAAATTTTTAAATGAGAGAGAGTCTTCACATAGCTATATAATTATTTGACTACTCATTGATCTTCACTTATATCTTTTGGAGTAGTTTGTCATTTACTCTAGTGCTTCACTTATATCCTATGAGTAAATGGTTGAATGAATTGAATATCATAAATCTAAAACTATATATGTTTCATATTATTATCCCATGGGGATTAATGACTTCACATATAATAAGTATAGTTGGTAAATTTATTGAAAGTTAGCAATAATAGTATTGGTCACTTGAACAATTCATGAAAGAATATTGAAGGAAGGGAGATTTCACATATAAATATACTATCTTAGACATGTTCTATGCTTTTGAGCCCCATTAATTATTTTCAAACTTGAGCAAATTAGTAGACGTTGAACAAGGAAGACAACATAATGAGTTATGATTGGGTATATTTGTATAGAAGTTATATGGTTATGGATCCTCCAACATGTGGTGCTTGCAATTTAAAATCTTTTGCTAGCCAAAATTTCTGTACTAAGCCGGAATACTGCTTGTGCATCCAAAATCCTTGAACCTAGTTTTGTATGCCCGCATCGCTCATGTAGTGACTAGGGGCTGTCAGTATCTTCCATGCTAGGTGGGTTATTCTCACGATGAGTGGTTATTAACTTGTCATTCACGAGAAAGTGGCTACTAATCGGGATGCCCAGTTCCATCCTCGAAATCAAATCAAAATATAATCATCAAACAAAACTCCCCCGGGACTATTGTTTGTATGGACGGTACCCGTTGTTTCAGATCAGCCGTGGAGTATGATTGTTGGTGAAGGGGGAGTAAAAACTTTACCATTCTGTTTTGGAACTGCCTATAATGTGTCTAATATGGAAGATGGTGAGAACTCTTGGTAGTCACATTGACAATGAAAGCACTCAAAACTATGTTCATCTCTGTTTTAAAAGCTTCAAGCTCTGACACCTCTGCAAATCCCTGCTTCCCTCTGCGAAGGGCCTATGTTTTACTTTTATGCAAGAGTCAATATTATTCCTTCTCATTCCAACCTACTCTTTAGTTGGCAAGCATCATGTGACGGGGAAAGATCTAAGCATATATGGCCATTCATATATATTTGATCATGAATTATTATTGTTGACAATTATCTATATGATAAATAAGTTGGGAGGCGACACATTAAGACCCTATCTTTCTCTGTGTTCAATGGATGTTATTTGTTCTAAAAATATGCTTTGAGTGATAGCAATCATGGAATACTATATGACAGTTGAGGATGTGGGATTTGCTAAATGAAAGATCTTACATAGACCTTCCTGAAATAAGATGAATTGCAATTGTTTGATGAGTGAGAACATAGTTTGTTAGTTTTCAAGAAAGTTTATGGTCTATGCTTTAACATGTGAATAGCTTGCTACTTTATCATGGGAAGTTTTATGAGATGAGCTACTGTTTATGATATATAATGATGCTATAAAAAGTGATTGAAATTATCATTGATCAAACTTGTGCACTTGCTAGCATTCACAGTTCATGAATTATTTCTTTTATCATTTACCTACTCGAGGACGAGCAGGAATTAAGTTTGGGGATGCTGATACATCTCTAACATATCTATAATTTATGAAGTATTCATGCCATGTTTACCACAATTTTATATGGTTTTTGTATGATTTTATTAGAACTAACCCAGACTAACGTAGTTTTTAGCAGAACTTCCGTGGTGTCGTTTTTTGTGCAGAAATAAAAGTTCGTGGAATAGGCTGAAAATTTATGGTGATTTTTTATGGACCAAAAGAGACCCCCGAAGCACCGGAGTTGGGCTAGAAGAATCATGAGGTGACAGCAAGGGTAGAGGGTGTGCCCACCCCCTAGGGAGCGACCCCTATCTTGTCGCTGCCTCGTGGACCCCCTGACTTGAAACCGACGCTGAAAATTCCTAAAAATCCAGAACCCCCAAAAAGAAACCTAGATCGGGAGTTCCGCTGGAGCAAGCCTCTGAGTTCACGAAAAACCAGTATAAGCCCGTTCTGGCACCCTATTGGAGGGGGGAATCATCACCGGAGGCCATCTTCATCATCCCGGCAGCCTCCATGACAAGGAGCGAGTAGCTCACCCTCGGGGCTGAGGGTATGTACCAGTTGCTATGTGTTTGATATCTCTCTCTCTCTCTCATGTTCTTGATTTGGCACGATCTTGATGTACCATGAGCTTTGTTACTATAGTTGGATCTTATGGTGTTCTTCTCCCTCTACCTTGTTGTGATGAATTCATTCTTTCTCTCTGAGGTTTCGTTATGTTGGATTGAGTATTGGATTTGAGAACACTTGATGTATGTCTTGTGATGGGATATCTGTGGTGATAATGGGATGTTTTGTTGATTCACTTGATGTATGTTTTGGTACTCAACTCGCGGATTCCCGAGGTGACATTGGGGCAATCTATGCATAGGGGTTGATGCACGTTTTCGTTCTAAGTTCTCTGATAGAAACTTTGGAGTGATTCGTCGTTGCATGTTGAGGGATTATTATATGATCCAATTATGTTATCATTGTTGAGAGAATTTGCACTAGTGAAAGTATGAATCCTAGGCCTTGTTTTCAAGCATTGCAATACCGTTTTTGCCCATTTTTGTTACTAGTTACCTCGCTGTTTTTACTTATTCAGATTATAAAAATATATTTCTACTATGTATACTACACTTGTATCACCATCTCTTCACCGAACTAGTGCACCTATACAATCTACCATTGTATTGGGTGTGTTGGGGACACAAGAGACTCTATGTTATTTGGTTGCAGGGTTGTTTGAGAGAGACCATCTTCATCCTACACCTCCCACGGAATGATAAACCTTAGGTCATCCACTTGAGGGAAATTTGCTACTGTCCTACAAAACTTTCCACTTGGAGGCCCAACAACGTCCACAAGAAGAAGGTTGCGTAGTAGACATCAATCCCCTGTTATTCTGCGGCGACAGCAGCCAAACACCGCAGCTGAACCATTCAACTATCATGCTCCCCTGTGTGTGGGGATCCACTACCACGTCTTCCCCGGATCCGCGTCATTCCCTTACTAGGGCTCGCCGTCGTCCATGGCCTTGGTACTCTCGGCGCGGCATGGTCAACGTGGTCAACGAATCTTAGCCATTGGAAGACGACAGTACACGGTGACACTAACAACTGGACCCACCAGTTACATCTTCGCACGCAAGGAAGTCCCTCCATATTACGCACAAAAAAATGATTCCTCCCGCTGATAGCCGGGACCCACCAACTATATCTTCCCACACAATGAAATGCCTCCATATTACGCGTGAAAAAGTTATTCCTCCCGCTGACAGCTGGGGCCCATCAAATATATATTCGTGCGCAAAGAAGTGTCTCCTTATTCGCTCTGACAGCTGTGACCCACCCAGTCGAAGCGTATGTAGCATTGTGTGTCTGGTCACCAACGTGTACATACATACTTGGCGATCAGTGTCTCTGAAAGGATGAACTATGCCCGAGCAAGCAGCGGCACATGTCCTAGTACAGTCCGACCCATGCATAGCAGTCCATGCAGTCCCGTCTAAATGGAGTACATGTACATATAGCCATGCTCCAAAACTATGGGCACGTACGTACACACGGGCAGGGTCTCAAACGCGTCCTCACACATACGTATGGCCAGGGCTCGTGTACATGGAGAGGCAACATACGGCAGCAACGGTGTCACCTTCATTGGAAGCCCACCGGCTGGGTCGGAACGGAGAAACGGTGTTGTGTTCATCGCGAGGCAACAGAACGCGTCATGTTCATCCGGAGCCAACCGGCTTGGACGGAACAGCTGAAATTGGGTCTGGCGTACCCAAAAAATGGTGGGAAACGACCTTCTGTTCGATCGCGTACGGCCGAAACGGGGTCTTGTTCATTGGGATGGGCCTGGCGTACCGCAAAACAGAGGAAATGGACTTCTCTAAATATGTATGATCTTTTAGTGTGAGACTGATATAATTGCAATAGGTAACGGAGAGTTTACAAGGCCATCTCGGTGAGACCGAGATCCATATCGGTGTGGCCGAATTGATTAGGGTTTCTGGCAGTGGCTATGTCAAGTGAACTCGGTGGAGCCGGATAAATCAAATCGGTGGGGCCGAGTTTGGCTTTAGGTTTAGGACATATGTGGAAATGAGAAAGTGGCTGAGGGTTTTGGAGCAATATTATTAAGCACTTTGAGCAAGCAAGCTATTAATTAACACCTCATCCCCTTTTAATAGTATTAGCTTTCCTATGGACTCAATGTGATCTTGGATCACTAAAATGGAAATGAAGAGTCTTGGGTCCTTGCCAAACTTTGTCCTTAGCATTTTGAAGGGGTTCCACATCCTCTTGTCCTTGCCACTCCATTTTCAAACTCATCTAAAATGTACTTGATAAAAGCATTAGTCAAACAAGAGATATGTTGACATTAATTACCAAAATTGCCTAGGGACCACTTGTTCTTTCAAGTACACGGGTATGGATACTCCCCTTGGCGTGTCCCAAGCTTGGGGAGGTGCCCCGGTACCATATCACCATCACACCTTTATTTTTATCGTGTATCTTAGTTCGATCCTTTTGGTTATATCTTGATCTAGTAGAATAAAAGTTTTAGTATGATCTAGTTTTAAGTTTTTCTCTTTGATCTATCTATGTAATCGAGTGCGAGAGTTATATAATAAAATTAGTTTTGAGTTGAGGGCTTTGCTTTCTTGCTTTGAACTTGGAAAAGAAAAGGAGAATAAAAGAAATAGAAGATTATATATAATCTTATGGAAGGTGGTGACTTCACATATAAGACGTATGTCACATGAAATTTGTTGAGAGTTGACGAACATAGTTTTGGTCATTGTTGCAATTAATAGGAAGTAACAAAGAAAGAGAGGTCCCACATTAAATACACTATCTTGGACATCTTTTATGATTGTGAGCACTCATTAAAATACTATATGCTAAAAAGTTGGTGTTGGACAAGGAAGACAATATAATGTGTTATGTACCCTTATATCCGAATAGAAGTTATATTTTCATGGATCCTCCTACATGTTGAGCTTGCTTCTCATCATATGCTAGCCAAATCATCTGCAACAAGTAGAGATATTACTTGTGCATCCCAAAAACCTTTAACCCAAGTTTATGCATTAGAGCATGCAACCAAGGACACACATTTGAATTTGAAACCAATTTATATGCATTAGAGCACGTGCATGTAGTTCAAATTTGAATTATGTACATAAATGCATCAAAAACTCAATTAATGCATAAAAATGTCCAAACGAACTCCGAAAAATCCCAAAATTGACCCAACCCTCCTGTTGTTCTATGTTGATAGTAGAAAATTATTGAAAGCAATAAGAGGCAGCTGATATCGTTTCATCCCCAAAGATGGGACGTTCCCTACCGAAACCATCAGGCTTGTTCTGAGAAGCTCTGGTTTGTGAGAAGCTTATACCCAAACCTGCTCCAAATGGGACAAAAAAATTACCGCGGAATGTTGATGCTGCTCCATGATAGCATGCCAAGTTTCATGAATTTCAGATGAGTTTTGGATTTACTAGAATTTAGAAATCATGAATCTCAATGTTTGCGGCCGAGTGACGGTGGCAGGGTGTTTGACATTCATTCCCATTTCTTGCACGGGACCTAAGCATGCAACCAAGGACACATATTTGAACTTTCAACTAATTTATATGCATTAGAGCACGTGCATGTAGTTCAAATTTGAATTATGCACATAAATGCATTGAAAACTCAAGTAATGCATAAAAATTTCCAAACGAACCCCGAAAAATCCCCAAAATTGACACAACACTCCTGTTGTTCTATGATGACACTAGAAATTTTTTGAAAGCAATAAGAGGCAGCGGATATCGTGTCGTCCCCAAAGGTGGGAAGTTCCCTACCGAAACCATCAAGCTTGTTGTGAGAACCTTTGGTTTGTGAGAAGCATATCCCCAAACCCGCCCCCAAATAGGACAAAAAATTTACCACGACATGTTGATGCCGCTCCATGATAGCATGCCAAGTTTCATGAATTTTGGACGAGTTTTGGATTCACTAGAATTTAAAAACCAGGAATCTCAATGTTTGTGGCCGAGTGACGGTGGCAGGGTGTTTGACATTCATTCCCATTTCTTGCATGGGACCTAAGCATGCAACCAAGGACACATATTTGAATTTTCAACCAATTTATATGCATTAGAGCATGTGCATGTAGTTCAAATTTGAATTATGCACATAAATGCATTGAAAACTCAATTAATGCATAAAAATGTCCAAACGAAGCCCGAATAATCCCAAAAATTGACACAACACTCCTATTGTTCTATGTTGACACTAGAAAAAAAATTGAAAGCAATAAGAGGCAGCGGATATCGTGTCATCCCCGAAGGTGGGACGTTCCCAACCGAAACCATCAGGCTTGTTGTGAGAACCTTTGGTTTGTGAGAAGCATATCCCCAAACCTGCCCCAAATGGGACAAAAAATTTACCATGGCATGTTGATGTCGCTCCATGATAGCATGCCAAGTTTCATGAATTTCAGACGAGTTTTGGATTTACTAGAACTTAAAAACCAGGAATCTCAATGTTTGCGGCCGAGCGACGGTGGTAGGGTGTTTGACATTCATTCCCATTTCCTTCATGGAACCTAAGCATGCAACCAATGACACAGATTTGAATTTTCAACCAATTTATATGCGTTAGAGCATGTGCATGTAGTTCAAATTTGAATTGTGCTCATAAATGCATTGAAAACACAATTAAATCATTAAAAGGTCAAAACGAACTACGAAAAATCCCAAAAATTGACACAACACTCGTGTTGTTCTATGTTGACACGAGAAACATTTTGAAATTACAAAGAGGCAACATATATCATTTCGTACCCCAAGCTGGCATGTACCCTACTGAAACCATCCGGCTTGTTGTGAGAGAAGCTCCGGTTTGCGAGAAGCTTATACCCACACCTGCCCCAAATGGGACAATATTTTTACCACGACATGTCATTGCCGTTCCATGATATCATGTCAAGTTTCATGAATTTCAGATGAGTTTTTGATTTACTAGAATGTTAAAAGCATGTATCTCAATGTTAGCGGTTGAGCAACAGTGTCAAGGTGTTTGATATTCATTCTCATTTGTGACCTAAGCTTGCAATCAAGGACAAACATTTGATTTTGCAACCCGTTTTTATGGACTAGAGCATGTGCTTCAATTTTGAATTGTGCACCTGAAATGGCTAGAAAACCAATTTAATGTATAAAATTTCCAAACGAACCATGAACAATTCCAATTTTTTTACGACACACATATAGTTGCATGTTCACTGCAGATAAAAGGTCTAGTAATTCAAACACCGTCCCTTGCCGCTGTGACCCCATTATGTAATTCAAATCAAAATTAAAAATCAAGTAGATACCACACAGTTTATTATCACCAACCATGTGAGATGCAGTACAAAACATCCTGGAGCACCGTTGGTGTATAGTACGCCTATGACTTATGCGAAAAGGTGCGTTGGCTACAGTCCATAGCCGGCGTGTCAAGCACACTAGCTCGCTCGCCGAATATCATTTCACTGTTCAATCGTCACCGGAGAAAGATGGGGACATGGACCTGCGTCGTGAGGGAAATTTTGGCAGCCCACTCCGGCCGCAGCCGCCAAGCGCGTGTCCGATGACACTTTGCGCGCCAGTTTTTCGCTGAAGCGATTCCTATTTTTTGGCTCCCACGGAAATATCTACCTCCCCGCCCCCTTCCCCTTACCAAAAGCCACATTTCCCCTGTTTCCGCCTTCCTTTCCAAGTTGAAACCTTTACTCCTTGCTTGCAGCGCCGCCCCCCTGTGACACCCCAAAAATTTGGCCTTGTTTTAATGAATTAAAAAAATTCCAGGAATTAAAACTTTGGATTTCTGAGCTCCATTTTGATTTTAAAATCATTTCCTTCCCTGTTATGATGAGTTTTTCCCAAAGAGAAAAATTTTCAAATATGTCATTGGACATATTTAATCTCTCAAGAGAAACTTTCCCTTATTTAATATAACTAATTAAATAATTAAGTTGCTTGATCTTTACTTTCTTAAAAATGGTTTTTCAAGGTTATATGTCCATATTTGAACTACAACCATTTGATAGATTCACTTAAAATTCCCACAAAAATTTGGAGATATCATGTGATGTCTCTAAATCACTTTTATGCAATAATATATTTCATTCATTGGATATTTTGAGTTCTACACCAAGTTTTCAAATCTGGTCCAGTGGGCAATTTTACACTACAACCTATTTAAATATTTATTTAAAACTTCTACCAAAATTAGGGGAGGTCAGTAGGAGCATATTATTCCACTTTATGCAAAAACCTAGTGCTGTTCTTTGAAAATTTTGAGTGAATCAACCTCATTTTCATTCTGGTCCAGCCCTGTGATTTCTACTGCAACCCTATTTATTTTTGCTCCAATGATCTTGTGTTTTCTCCTACAGGTAGGCAGCCCTACCAAACCCCTAAATCCAGGAGCATGTACCCATTGGATTAATTTTGGTTCATGAAATAATGTCATTTATTTCCTATCCAGAAAGGTAGTTTTGCAAAACTTGCACTAACAAGTTTCTGCTTTTGGCAAACTAACCTCACCACCCTCTTGTACATCTAAAGAGACCACCATCTGGAGAATTTGGCCCCTCCAAGAAGAGCCTAGGTGCCTGTGGCATTTTGTCAAACACCTGGAGAGCATGACCAGTTTTGACATGAGTTTTGGCATTGCACTGTGAGCTTGCACCTTTGATCAAACAAGCATGTCCACTAGACTCCCCGTTACTCCTAACCTAGATCTGCTAAATGCCAGCCTCACCCAAGCTCTGTAGCATGCCGCGGCATTGTGTCGAGCATCTCCCGTGCGTGCACTGGACGCGCCCAGAGCGCGCGTATTGCACGATGCCGCGCCCGAGCCGACACGCTGGCCCCCCTGGCTTTGGCCCACACGGCAGCACCTCGCCACGCACTCCCCGCCTCGCAGCATCGCGCCAAACCACCCTGGCACACTACAGCGCCGCCGCCAGGGCATTTTTGGCGGCACACCG
The DNA here is from genome assembly GCF_018294505.1 of Triticum aestivum. NCBI lineage: Eukaryota > Viridiplantae > Streptophyta > Magnoliopsida > Poales > Poaceae > Triticum > Triticum aestivum. The sequence continues at coordinate 453,232,856 of NC_057807.1, read as the reverse complement.
GCGTCCGCAGCGCGCCTCTGCCACGGTCGGCGCCGCCAAAGCCACCTCCGCTCGCCAGCTCGCCCTTGGAGCAGTGCCCACTCGTCCGCTAGCTCCTGCCGTCATCCCCAGCCACGCCACGTTGCCCTGCAAGCTACAAAGAGGCGGTTCGCCGGAGAGCTTATCCGGCCGCCGCGGAACCGACCTTGACGAGCTATAAAAGGAGGCCCCCGAGCTTCCCCGAGCACATAGGCAACCTTAGAATGCTCCCCTAGTTCTCCTATGGCAGCCAATCGACCCGGGGAGGTCTTCTTCCCCACCTCCGGCAACTGTGGCCGCCACCACTGCCCTAGCCAATTCGGCACCACCAGGGCCTCCCCCTCTCCGTTCTCTCCACCAAGAGCTTCCTCATCCTCCCGTGAACCTTTCCCTCTACTCGATTTCGATCGGGGCTCACTGTGGGAGAATTTTCACTCCGCCCCCAAAGCCTCCTCCGCCGCGAAGCTCGCCGCCGGCAGCTCCCTCCGTCCCCACCGGCCTGGCAACCACCGGGAGGACCGCACTGGAGTGGCGCATCCATCCCCGCCCTCGGGGCCCCGCGAAGAGCTGCCAGTCGCCGGCGACGATCGCCTGAGCTCCGCCTCCGCTCGGGACAGGGGAAGGAGGGGGAAAGAGAGACTAGTCAAACCTGACTAGTGGGACTCTCTGGACCCACTGTCAGCGACCCCGTGCCTGTCCACGTGGGATTAAGTGAAGGCGTAATCCCCCCAGTACGTTTCCCCCGCTCCGAAAGTGTATTCCCCTCCGAAACGTTTTCTTTTCTGTTTTATTTAAATAATAGATTTTGACCAGAATTTTGATTGGCTATAACTTTTTAAATACAACTCCAAATGAAATGATTCTTTTTCCTACCTCTCTCAAATTTTACCTAGTTTATTTTAAGATTTATTTGAAAAAAATTCAGAACAACTTTTGGTGCTGTTTTTATTTTGTGTGTTAATTCTTTTATATTGCTAAAATAGGATTTTTTTTTTTGAAGAGAGGAGAAAATTTTCAAGTTTTGGAGTGCACCCTGCTTTTCCACACATTGAAGGCAAGCATTCTGAACCCCGACACAATATTTTTGTGTGTTCGATGACACGTTCATAACATCACCTCACTTTGGAGAAACTTGTTATTTCATGTGATATGATCATATGCATGGGTGCATGTTATTGATTTCCATGCTGTTGGAAATGGACACACTTGTGATAATAATCACCCTCATGTGCCTTGCATGCATACCGGCAGGAACCCGGGAAAACCTCTGCCTTGGGTAGGCATGAGTTTGTCGCCGGTCTCCGTCGGGACGGTTATGTCTGGTATGGCATGGCAAGGTGATATGAGCGGTGACTCTGTTGGTTGAAATATATTCGTCATGCTCATCATGCAGGGAATACTTAAACCTCCTGAGTCGACCGTAGATCGAGTCTTGTGCCAGTAATCCCCATACTTGCTTCGTACTACCACTCGTCTCTACAGCAAGTAGAGTACGGTTCAGTAAGTTGTCAACCTCTTTCTAGCACACACCGTACAGAGAGGCCATGGTGGAAGATACCGGTTGTAGCTGGTAGGCAGGCCACCTGGTCCGGGGTCATGGGTGTTTCCGGTTGGGACCGAGAGGGGAGGCCACCCCTTAGAGCGCGCGATATAAATTTGATCCCATGCTACGCGAGGTTGTAGCCTCCCCACTTAGAGTTTGCTTAACAGGTGTCGTGGGTGATTCCAGACACGTGTGAGTTAAGCTGGTGTGTGCAAGTTAGGTGTGTTTTCAACAAAAAGACCGTAGACGGAATTAGTCCCGATGGACTAAAGAAATCCGTTACTCGTGGGTAAAGAGTACACCCTCTGCAGAGAATAAACCTATTCGAATAGCCGTGTCCATGGTTAAGGATTACAGTCTGGGATGGGTCAGGTGTCGGTCTTAGTGTCGGTCTTCGGAGGTGAAACTGTTAACCAGAAATGGAATTACTACTTGTGACTTGTGATAACTATGATTATTATTGTTGTTGACTAACCCGTGATATTATTGTTATTATCGAGTATCTCTGGGATGGTTCTACCTCCGGGATATTCACTATGATTGTTTATTTTAAAGCCCCTTATGTGGTGTCGCTCAGACGCCCGACTGTGGCATTTCTTTTAAAGCCCTTTATGTGGTGTCGCTAAGACGCCCGACTGTGGCATTTCTTTTAAAGCCCTTTATGTGGTGTCGCTCAGACGCCCGACTGTGGCATTTCTTTTAAAGCCTTTTTATGTGGTGTCGCTCAGACGCCCGACTGTGGCATTTCTTTTAAAAGCCCTTTATGTGGTGTCGCTAAGACGCCCGACTGTGGCATTTCTTTTAAATCCCTTTATGTGGTGTCGCTAAGACGCCTGACTGTGGTATTTCTTTTAAAGCCCTGTATGTGGTGTCGCTAAGACGCCCGACTGTGGCATTGCTTGTTATTTATTTCATAAATTTTAATACTACTATGTTATGGCATTTTTATAAATAACCGCCCGCACGCATCAAAATTTTATTTACTATTTTGACTGACGTCATGAGCATAAAATATTTTCAGCACATCATTGTTATATTATACCTGTGTTCATAATGTTTGCGAGTACATTCAAAGTACTCACTGGCTTGTCCCTCGCTATTGTCTTGGCCAGATTTTCTTGCACGAAGAGGAGCGACGCGATGACAGCACCGGCACCTAAGTAATGGAGATAGCAGCCTCGCGAAGATAGGAGTTAACTTGGTCAGCTGTTCCCGTGGGAAATGGAGTCCCATAGACACTGATGTTTCACAATCCGCTTCCGCCTTCAACCACTAGAAATCATTTGTTGTACTCACAGGCCAGAATGGCCTTGTACTACATATTTTGTTTTCTGCTTGGAATTTATGTATCAAGTTGGAGCCTCATCAGCTAACAGTAATCCTGGGGCTGATGAGCACGACGGTCTTTTCTGGAAATTTATTACCCGGAAAACCCGGTCGTGACACCCCCTCGTCGGCGACCCTCCTTCATGTTGCTCGGCCTCGTCTATCCAGGCAGGTAATCCACACCAGACCCCCATCCTCCTCCTCCTTCCACATCCCACATGCCCCGACCGTCGGCGCGGCACTTTCCACCCAAATCACTGACCCATCCACCAAATAAGCGCTGCCCTAAGCCATGGTGCATGCAGAATAGCCAAAAGCTCAAGGAGCATTGGGCAACAGAGAAGAAAATCATGGCCGCACGCGCGGATGAGGTTGCGATGGCTACCATTCGTGCTGACCCCCAGATCTTGGAGGAGCACCTTGCCATTTGCTAGCTATGCCAGTTAAGCATGCTTGGTTCCCCGTTGTGTGTGCCGCTCCTGCCTTTCCTTAACAAATTCTAATGGATTGTGCTATCTAATTTTACCATGCAATCTGTTGCTCCTGTGTATATGTTCTATATATCATGCAATGTGGTGCTCACTTATTAACTATTTGGTTAATTATTTGTCATCGTCAGGTAACTATTTGGCTCAATTCTGCAAATGTGATGTTCAATTCTTCAGGCTGCAATTTTGTATTGTCTTCCATGTGAGAAATAAATCGAATTTATCTTTAAAAAATACATGAGAAACGAATACAATTGCTATATTTCCAAGTTGTCGAGCATGTTTGGTTTGGCTATACATTGTGCAATGTGGTCCTCAGTTAACGTTTGGTTCATTTGTGTTGTGGTGTCTAGTTAAATGTTTGGTTCAATTCTGCAATGTGATGTTCAATAGTTGTGCATTCTGTTATTGTATACCATGTGAGAAGTAAATCGAATTTGGCTGTACTAAATACATGAGAAACAAATACAATTGCTATATTTCCAAGTTATTAAGCATGCTTGGTTCGGTTAACTGTCTAATCTTCTATTTGGAGTATGTTATATTGTGCAATGTGGTGCTCAGTTAATGTTTGGTTCATTTGTTGTGGTGTTTAGTTAACTACTTGGTTCTATTCTGCAATGCGATGTGCAATTGTCATTGGTGGAATTTTGTATTGTTGTGCATGTGAGGAATAAATCGAATTTGGGTGCACTTAATACATGAGAAACATATACAAGTGCTATATTTCCTAGTTCTTAATCATGCTTGGTTTGGATAAATGGGTTTTCCATGTGGCTTGAATTAATCTGATGAATCTGCAATGTGCTTACTTTTCATCAACATATTTTACTGATAGCATGCGAACCCTTACTTAAACTGATGACTAACTACCTTATATGTGTTGGAGGGAAACAATGGGAAGCACTGAGGTTTACAATCGAGGTTAGCACGTGCATGGTTCGTTGTCTAATAGCACATTATTGTGCAATTACAGGAACCATTCTAATACTTAGGTTTTTAACAATTTGGTCTTGCACATGTAGGTCCTGCTGTCAGAGGTTTTGACCCACTGTTCGACCCTTTTTGCATATGGGGAAATGAGTTGTCCATGAATATTAATCAAGTCAAGAAACTCAGAAAGATCGTTAGGATAAATAAATTAGCGACAAAAACAACAAGATCTTTGTTTGCACAATGAAGAAGACATCAGTTCACTACAAGATGGTACTAACTATTATACCTTGCCTTTTTTTATTCCTTTGCCCCATTTCCAATATAGAGAAGATATTTATGCACATCCTTGTTTTCAGGCCTTTCCAAAGCAGTTCACTGATGATTACCTCTCAAACCACCTCTATGGTCAGGAGGCGAGGAAGGTTTTCATACAACACCCACGGTTCAATATTGAAGTGTTCCTGAAGAGGATGAAGGATGAACAGTCAATCATCCAGAGGCACTGGCATAAAGTTTTAGACCTTCAACACCAATGAAGGCTCAATATTTGCCTTCCACTTCAGCAGTTTTCCCGATGAAATGCATCTGTCCATGTACCGTCTATGATGCTAATTTTGAAAGGTTCTAATGTGAAACTTGGTGTTGGTGTAGTTGTGTAATGGGGTAGCTGAGTGCTGAAGCTATATCATGTTGTACTCTGATGTATTTCAATTATGAAATCCTGCTTCCTTAATATGGGAATGAAATATATTATGTGTTTAATATGAATGTCAATTAGATTAATAAATGGATTATTAATAATATGTCAAGTTGGATGTTCCCTGGGTTTCTTTAATTTGGGACACCTATTATGGTTCTTCGGCCCCACAAGCAACCCAGAGCTGTGGATCTTTTTGGTGCCGTGATGTGATTGGTCTCTATGAAAAATTCTGCCAATTAGCTATACCACATGTTCATGCAGGTGACTCTGTGGTCTTTTGGTTGGATAAGTGGAAAATTGTTGAACGAGTTGTCTCATTGAAGGAAAGATTCCCACGTCTACATTCTTTTGTCATTGATGACTTGATTACGGTTAGGGATTTCTTTGACCTATCGACTGAGGCTGACAATTTCCATCTTCTTATGTCGGCTGAGGCATATCATGAGTTCCGTCAACTCCAATCATTGCTTGATCCAATCAACCTTGATCCTGAGAGTAAGGACTGTTGGAAATGGCCCTCAAAAACTGGAGGTTTTCAATCTAGGATCTATTATGAGTTCAATTTTTGCCATCTGGTGGTTGATCCTATATTCAAATGGATCTGGAAATGCGCATGCACTCTCCAGATCAAAGTTTTTGGTTGGCTTCTTTTGATGGATCAGTTGAATACTAGGGACATGATGCAACGCAGGCACTGGGTCATGCAAGATGACACTTGTGTTTTGTGCCACATGTCTAATCATGAGGATCGTGTGCATCTTTCCTTCACTTGTAATTTCAGTCAGCGTGTATGGAACTACCTTGGCATCTCTTGGGCTTCCTATCCAAATCAGTCCACTTACATGATGGCTTCGGTGGCCAGGAGGTACTTTGGCTTCCCTTTATTTTCTGAAGTGGTATTTACAACCACTTGGAATATTTGGACACAGAGGAATGACAAAATCTTCAGAAATGAAACACCTAGTTTCAGAGCTTGGAGGAGAAACTTTGTACATGATATTTCTTTGTTAGCACATCGGATCAAATCTAGATATAGAGATAGTCTTCTCTCTTGGATAGCCTCCCTCCCATAGGACTTTTTGGTAAGTATGCTACCCCTCTCCCAATGTATATTGTATAAATTTTATCTTATTTTTAATAAAGAGCTGTGAGGCTATTGCCTTGCAGTACATAGTGAAAAAAGGGCAATTAACCTGCTAATGGCGAATTAGCCTGCTAAGTGGTTTTTGCTATTGCAAACAGTTATTGAGAAAATACCGTGGGTGATGACCTAAGGCAACGCGCACAGTTTCTAGGAATAAACCGTGTTGGATCAAGGAACAATCACACACGACATTCTCTTCAAAACTGTTTGCGTTAGGCCACCTTGCGCAAACATTTAACGCATAAAAACTGTGTGTGATGGATAGCCTTTGCCACACAATTTCTTCTATGCACCGTGTGTGATGCATTCAATAACGTAAATGATAATTTTTTTAATATTGTGTGTGATGCGAATGCTATCACAAACGATTTAACGGGGAAAATTGTGTGGGATGTATATACGAACGGAAATGTTTCATCGGGACTAACTGTGTGGGATGTACTTACGACCAGAAATTATTTCGCCTGTATAATTGTATTTTAGCACTACTATACGTATAACCATATTTGCTCGCTCACCGGTCGCACACAACCTCATTTTTTCGAGCGTGTGTGCCAGGAGGGCATATCCCCGACAGTTTCTGGGTCGTTTGGGAAGGACCCCCCTATCGTGCACAGTCACTAGGTGACGGTTCCGAACACCCTCGTGGAAAGGGGTTAAAAACCGTTTGTATAGCACCTCGTTGTACCAGTGAAAGGCTTTGTGATGAACTACAATATGCAAGGGATGGAAAAGACTATTCCCGAGCTCTTCACGATTCTAAAGGCCGTGAAGGTAGAAATCAAGAAGGAGCATCAAGTGTTGATGGTTAACAAGACCACTAGTTTCAAGAAGGAGGGCAAGGGTAAAAAGAAGGGGAACTTCAGAAAGACTGACAAGCAAGTTGTCACTCCCAGGCAAAAACCCAAGTTTGCACCCAAGCCTGAAACTAAGTGCTTCTACTCCAAAGGGACTGGCCACTAGAAGTGGAACTGCCCCAAGTATTTGGCGGATAAGAAGGATGGCAAAGTGAACAAAGGTATATTTGACATACATGTTGTTGATGTGTACCTTACTAATTCTCGTAGTAGTGCCTGGGTATTTGATACCGGTTCGGTTGCTGATATTTGTAACTCGATCGAAGCAAAGACTATGGATTAAACAAAGATTGGCTAAGGATGAGGTGACAATGCGCGTGGGAAATGGTTCCAAAGTCGATGTGATCACCGTTGGCACGCCACCTCTACATCTACCTTCGGGATTAGTTTTAGACCTGAATAATTGTTATTTGGTGCCAACGTTGAGCATGAACATTATATCTGGATCTTGTTTAGTGCGAGATGGTTATTCATTTAAATCAAAGAATAATGGTTGTTCTATTTATATGAGTGATATCTTTTATGGTCATGCACCCTTGAAGGGTGGTCTATTTCTATTGAATCTTGATCGTGATGATACACATATTCATAATATTGATGCCAAAAGATGCACAGTTGATAATGATAGTGCAACTTATTTGTGGCACTGCCATTTGGGTCATATTGTGTAAAGCTCATGAAGAAACTCCATAAAGATGGACTTTTGGAATCACTTGATTATGAATCATTTGACACTTGCAAACCATGCCTTATGGGCAAAGATGATTAAAACACCGTTCTCCGGGACAATGGAAAGAGCTAGTGACTTATTGAAAATAATACATACCGATGTATGCGGTCCAATGAGTGTTGATGCTCGTGGAAGGTATCGTTATTTTCTGACCTTCACGGATGATTTGAGTAGATATGGGTATGTCTACTTAATGAAATGCAAGTCTGAAATGTTTGAAAAGTTCAAAGAATTTCAGAGTGAAGTGGAGAATCAACGTAACAAGAAAATAAAGTTTCTATGATCTAATCATGGAGGAGAATATTTGAGTTACGAGTTTAGCCTTCATTTAGAAAAATGTGGAATAGTTTCGCAACTCAGGCCACCTGGAACACCACAACGTAATGGTGTGTCCGAACGTCGTAACCGCACTTTATTGGATATGGTGCGATCTATGATGTCTCTTACCTATTTACCACTATTGCTTTCCGGTTATGCATTAGAGATAACTGCATTCACTTTAAACAGGGCACCGTCAAAATCTGTTGAGACGACACCGTATGAACTGTGTCGGTGTACTAAAGTAGGGGCTCTCCTTTGTACCCCTTACTAGTGCAGGGCAGTCAGAGCCGCTCCCATGACCACACTTAGAGGGGAAGAGGGAGGAGTCAAAACTGCAGGATGGTCAAAGCAACGCCAAGGCCAGGAACACAAAGGCCAAGAGGGCGAGGTGGACTCCCCCGGTAGGACCCTTGCCGGGGCACCCTCCACAGCTCCGGCAGGAGCCTTGCCAGGGCAACTTTCCCAATGCCAGCAGGGCGAACTACTCTTGAGCCCAAGGTTTCCAAACACCATCGACTACGTTGGAACCAGGGCTCAGGAGGCGCCTCTGTGGTGGCATGCAGATCTTTGTGAAGACAAGGACTGGAAGACGACGATCCTTGGCAAGATCCTTGCCAAGGGAATCCACAAAACCCCCGGCAAGATCCTTGCTGGGGTCGACCATGGTGCCGCGGCAAGACCCTTGCCGGGGCCCCGGCAAGGCCCTTACCGAGGGCATCCGTGGGTGCACCGCCAGGCCCACGCGCGCCAAGGTTCCACCACCATTCCCATGCAGCTGCCAGCCCGCCAGCTAGGCAGGCACCTGCGTGTCAACAAGAGGCCTCTAGGTCAACTCAGCGAATGCCTACGTGGTGGCATGCAGATCTTCGTGAAGACCCTACCACCGCACCACCTCAACTGCCTGCCAGCCTACATGGCACCACATGCACCGCTGGCCTGGACGCGTGTCAGAGCAAGGTGGGGCGGCGACGGATGGGACAGGCCTGGTTTCTATCCTCGATAAAGCAAGGGACACCTCAGGGGTGCATTAAATGCGCTTTGTCCCGTAATGGCTAGCAATAAGCTTAGCCACTACACACCGTTGCCACCTCCTGTGTGCCACTGTGGCGATCCCCTTGACTACAAAAGGAGGACCGAGGCATACTGGAGAGGGATTCGGACCCCGGGACAAGTTACACATTGTAGCTAGCTCAAGAACTCCAAGAACACTCAAATAGACACTAAAGCAGGACTAGGGTATTACGCATCCTCGCGGCCCGGACCTGGGTAAACGATTTGTGTGCTTGACTGACTATTGATCCCGCTCTTATCACGACCCCACGCCCTGCAACCATAGTAGGGATTCTTGTGATCCCATAGGTGTCGTTTCCACCAATAAACCGTGGTTTGGAAACAAACCTATACCGTTGTTTCTTAAAGTTTGGAGATGCGATGCTTATGTCAAAAGGCTTCAGCCCGATAAGCTCGAACCCAAATTGGAGAAATATGTCTTCATAGGATACCCTAGGGAAACAATTGGGTACACCTTCTACCACAAGTTTGAAGGCAAGATTTTTGTTGCTAAGAACGGAACCTTTCTAGAGAAGGAGTTTCTCTCGAAAGAAGTGAGTGGGAGGAAAGTAGAACTTGATGAGGTAATTGTACCTGCTCTAAATTTGGAAAGTAGCTCATCCAAGAAATCAGTTCCCGTGATGCCTACACCAAAAAAGAGGAAGCTAATGATAAAGATCATGGAACTACAGATCAACTTGCTACAGAACCTCGTAGGTCTGGCAGAGCACGATCCACACTAGAGTGGTACGGCAATCCTGTTCTGGAGGTCATGTTACTTCACCATGACGAACCTATGAACTATGAAGAAGCAGTGGTGAGCCCAGATTCCGATAAATGGCTTGAGGCCATGAAATCCGAGATAGGATCCATGTATGAGAACAAAGTGTGGATTTTGGTGGATCTGCCCGATGACCGGCGACCCATTGAGAATAAATGGATCTTCAAGAAGAAGACTGACGCTAACGGTAATGTTACTTCCTACAAAGCTCGACTTGTCGCAAAAGGGTTTTGACAAGTTCAAGGAGTTGACTATGATGAGACTTTCTCACCCGTAGTGATGCTTAACTCTGTCCGAATCATGTTACCAATTGCCGCATTTTATGATTGTGAAATCTGGCAAATGGATGTCAAAACTGCATTCCTTAATGGATTTCTCAAAGAAGAGTTGTATATGATGCAACCAGAAGGTTTTGTCGATCCTAAATTTGATAACAAAGTGTGCAAGCTCCAGCGATCCATTTATGGACTCGTGCAAGCATCTCAGAGTTGGAATATACGCTTTCATAGTGTGATCAAAGCATTTGGTTTTATAGAGACTTTTGGAGAAGACTGTATTTACAAGAAAGTGATTGGGAGCTCTATAGCATTTCTAATATTATATGTGGATGACATATTGTTGATTGGAAATGATGTAGAATTTCTGTATAGCATAAAAGGATACTTGAATAAGAGTATTTCAATGGAAGACCTCGGTGAAGCTGCTTACATATTGGGCATCAAGATCTATTGAGATAGATCAAGATGCTTGATAGGACTTCACAAAGCACATACCTTGATAAAGTTTTGAAGAATTTCAAAATGGATCAGTCAAAGAAATGGTTCTTGCATGTGTTACAAGGTGTAAAGTTGAGTCTGACTCAATGCTCGACCACTGCAGAAGATAGGGAGAAAATGAAAGTCATTCCCTATGCTTCAGCAATAGGTTCTATCATGTATGATATTCTATGTACCAGACCTTATGTGTGCCTTGCTATAAGTTTAGCAGGGAGGTACCAAAGCAATCCAGGAGTGGATCACTGGACAGCGGTAAGAACTTCCTGAAGTACCTAAAAAGGACTAAGGATATGTTTCTCGTTTATGGAGGTGACAAAGAGCTGGTTGTAAATGGTTACGTCGATGCTAGGTTTGAAACTGATCCGGATGACTCTAAGTCACAAACCGTATACGTATTTTTATTGAATGGTGGAGCTGTCAGTTGGTGTAGTTCCAAGAAGAGCGTCGTGGCGGGATCTATGTGTGAAGCGGAGTAGATTGCTGCTTTGGAAGCAGCTAATGAAGGAGTCTGGATGAAGGAGTTCATATCCGATCTAGGTGTAATACCTAGTGCATCGGGTCCTAATGAAAATCTTCTGTCACAATACTGGAGCAATAGCCCTGGCGAAGGAATCCAGATTTCACAAGAAGACTAAACACATCAAGAGACGCTTCAACTCTATCCGCGATCAAGTCAAGGAGGGAGACATAGAGATTTGCAAAATACATATGGATCTGAATGGTGTAGACCCATTGACTAAGCCTCTTCCACGTGCAAAACATGATCAGCACCAAGACTCCATGGGTGTTAGATTCATTACAATGTAATATAGATTATTGACTCTAGTGCAAGTGGGAGACTAAAGGAAATATGCCCTAGAGGCAATAATAAAGTTGTTATTTTATATTTCCTTATTCATGATAAATGTTTATTATTCATGCTAGAATTGTATTAACCGGAAACTTGACTCATGTGTGAATACATAGACAAAACAACATGTCCCTAGTATGCCTCTACTAGACTAGCTCGCTGATTAAAGATGGTTAAGTTTCTTAGCCATGGACATGAGTTGTCATTTGATAACGGAATCACATCATTAGTGGAATGATGTGATGGACAAGACCCATCCGTTAGCTTAGCATAATGATCGTTAAGTTTTATTGCTATATCTTTCTTCATGACTTATACATGCTCCTCTAACTATGAGATTATGCAACTCCCGAATATCAGAAGAACATCTTGTGTGCTATCAAACGTCACAACATAACTGGGTGATTGTAAAGATGCTCTACATGTGTCTCCGAAGGTGTTTGTTGGGTTGGCATAGATCGAGATTAGGATTTGTCACTCCGAGTATCGGTGAGGTATCTCTAGGCCCTCTCGGTAATGCACATCATATGAAGCCTTGCAAGCAATGTGACTAATGAGTTAGTTATGGGATGATGCACTACAGAACGAGTAAAGAGACTTGCCGGTAATGATATTGAAGTAGGTATGAAGATACCGACGATCGAATCTCGGGCAAGTAACATACCGATGACAAAGGGAACATCGTATGTTGTTATACGGTTTGACCAATAAAGATCTTCGTAGAATATGTAGGAACCAATATGAGCATCCAGGTTCCGCTATTGGTTATTGATCAGAGATGTGTCTCGATCAGGTCTACGAAGTTCTCGAACCCGTAGGGTCCGCACGCTTAACGTTCAATGACGATTTGTATTATGAGTTGTGTGTTTTGGTGTCCAAAGTTTGTCAGAGTCCCAGATGAGATCACAAACATGATTAGGAGTCTCGAAATGGTCGAGAGGTAAAGATTCGTATATTGGAAGGTTATATTCGGACATCGGAATGGTTCCGAGTGGTTCGGATATTTTTCAGGAGTACCGAGCGGTTACCGGAACCCCTCGGGAAGTTTTGGGCCAACATGGGCCTAAGGGAGAGAGGGAATCCCGCAAGGGGTGGCCGCCCCTCCTCCTAGGGAGTTTGAATAGGAAAAGGAGGAGGGGGCGGCGCCCCCTTCCCTTTCCCTCTCCATCTTCCTCCTATTCCCTCCGGTGGAAAAAGGAAAGGGGGGTGAATCCTACTTGGACTAGGAGTCCAAGTAGGACTCCCCCCAACGCGCCCCTCCTGGCTGCTGGCCTCTCTTCCCCCTCCTTTATATACATGGGCAGGGGGCACCCCAAATACACATCAATTGTTATCTTAGCCATGTGCAGTGCCCCCTCCACAGTTTACACCTCCGGTCATAGCGTCGTAGTGCTTAGGTGAAGCCCTGCGCGGATCACACCACCATCACCGTCATCACTCCGTCGTGCTGACGAAACTCTCCCTCGACCCACTGCTGGATCGAGAGTTCGAGGGACCTCATTGAGATGAACGTGTTCTGAACTTGGAGGTGTCGTACGTTCGGTGCTAGATCGGTTGGATCATGAAGACGTTTGACTACATCAACCCCGTTAACATAACGCTTCTGCTTTCGGTCTACGAGGGTACGTGGACAAACTCTCCCTCTCTCGTTGCTATGCATATCCTAGATAGATCTTGCATGAGTATAGGAATTTTTTTGGAATTGCATGCTACATTTCCCAACATCAACTCCTTGAACTTGTTGAAAACCTTTTGTGACAAGTCAAGCTTTATAGACAGTAACATTACCATCAGCGTCAGTCTTCTTCTTGAAGATCCATTTATTCTCTATGGGTCGCCGATCATCGGGTAGATCCACCAAAGTCCATACTTTGTTCTCATACATGGATCCTATCTCAGATTTCATGGCCTCAAGCCATTTATCAGAATCTGGGCTCATCATAGCTTCTTCATCGTTCGTAGGTTCATCATGGTCAAGCAACATCTCCTCCAGAACAGGATTACCGTACAACTCTAGTGCGGATCGTGCTCTGCTTGACCTACGTGGTTCTGTAGCAACTTGATCTGAAGTTTCATGATCTTTATCATTAGATTCCTCTCTAGTTGGCATAGGCATCACGGGAACAGATTTCTCGGATGAGCTACCTTCCAAATTGACAGTAGGTACAATTACCTCATCAAGTTCTTCTTTCCTCCCACTCACTTCTTTCGAGAGAAACTCCTTCTCTAGAAAGGTTCCGTTCTTAGCAACAAAATCTTGCCTTCGTACTTGAGGTAGAGATGTACCCAATTGTTTCCTTAGGGTATCCTATGAAGACACACTTATCCGATTTGGGTTTGAGCTTATCACGTTGAAGCCTTTTTACATAAGCATCGCACCCCAAACTTTAAAAACGATAGCTTAGGTTTGTCGCCAAACCACAATTCATACTATCGGATTTCGGGTTCCGGCAGACCCTTGAGGCTCTAACTCTGGGGTGCGCGCGAAGATCTCTCCTCTACCAACTCACGTCCCAAGGCCTCGCAAGGAATCTAGGCTAGAAAGATGAACACACGGGGACACAGGGTTTACACTAGTTCAGGCCACCATTGTGGTGTAATACCCTACTCTAGTGTGTGGTGTGGTGGATTGCCTCAGGGGCTGATGATGAACAATACAAGGGAAGAACAGCCTCACGAGGGATGTTCTTGTGGTGGTGTTGTCCCTTCGGAAGGGTCAATCCTCTCTCTCCTTCGGAAGGGTCAATTCTCTCTCTCCCTCATACTGTGGTGGCTAGCCCTATATATAGAGAGAGGCCCTGGTCCTCTTCCCAAATATTGAGCGGGAAGGGCGCCAACAATTGGCCATTTCTAAGGGGAACATCTAGTACACTTATCCTGACTAAAGTTGGTCTTCGACTGCCAAGGACTATGACGATGACGCCATCTTGGGCTCCATGGTGACCTCCATCCTGCCGCTCTGGTCTTGGTCTTGTTGCACCAAAATGGTAGCCTTTGCTTGGTGCCTTGGCCTGTGGATGCTCCCTTTGCACCAAAGGGGAAACAAGGACACTGCGCAGGCCGGCACCCGCCTGGCCTCGGTCGTCATGGCTTGCGTCACGGGCACCTCGCGAGGTACCCTTGCCTTGATCTCTCCGCCTGCTCGCGAGCTTGCCTGACGAGGCTGCTCCTGAGGAAGCTTCCAGTCGTCCACCCCGCGAGGCTTGGCCCCTCGCGATGGTCTTGAGCTTGAGTCGATGAAGATGGGTCGTACCGGGCAACTGTTCGAGCCATGCCGCAGGCTGCAGGCAGGCAAGTCTGGGGACCCCCGTTCCCAGAACGCCGACAGTAGCCCCCGGGCCCAAGGCACGCCCGGATTTGGCTTAGAAGAGAAGCGAATGGGCAAGAGCGAAGGGCCGCGGGCCCCAACAGCCTGCGGCCTTGGGCGCCACGTGGCGGTGGATTGGACGTGGGCGTCTCCGCTTCCCCACGACGCCTCGGCAACCGCCCAACTGACAAAAGGGCCGTCCTAGGTCAGGCTTTACATTCTTTGCTCTTGTCTGTCTTACTCCAGATCCCCTTTCTCGCTCTTCTCCTTCTTGCTTCTAAAACCCTCCAGATCTGCCTCAATCTCTCACTTCCGGCGAGCCATGGCGCCTCGCAAGACCCCGGCCGGGGCCTGGTACTCGCCGGCTCTGGATCCCCCGAATATGTCGGAGAAGAATCTCGCCCTCACGCGCCTGATGATGGTGGCGCAGGGCAGCGAGGGGGCGACTGTGCTCAAGGCCGGCTCCGCCCAGCCGGAAGGCAAGGGGAGCACCTTCTAGTCACTCTTTGTGAGCGCCATCATCGCCGGTTTGGTGCCTCCTTTTTCTGAGTTCTTCCTTGTGGTTCTTCGCCAATATAACTTGCAAGCTCTGCATCTCCACCCCAACTCTGTTCTTCTCCTGGCGATTTTCGCCTACTACTGTGAGGCTCACGTTGGTGTGATGCCCTCAGTGGCCCTGCTGCGCCATTACTTCTCCCTCTAAGTTTGTGATGCCCACATCACCACGTGTGCAAGCTTTATCGCATACTCCAAATCCAACACCATATCGAAGACCGGGAAGAGGATCGACGGCTTTCGGAGCAAGTGGGTCATGGTGGACGTCCGGCGCATCCACCCTCGGCTGGTGATGCCTACGGGGCAGCCCAAGGCCGTCGATGCATGATCTCGAGTGGAGCTTGACGACCCCCGGGCGAAGGTGGTGCTGAAGAGGATGAACGCGGACCTGAGGCCAAGCAACTTGGGGGCGGCGAAGCTGACCGGGGCCATGCTCCTGAGGGAGTTCCTAGAGCACCGGGTGGCTCCACTTCGGGCGCACTCGCTCCCGTTGTGGAGGCTCGGGGAAGTAGATGCCGCCCTCCGCCTGAGCTATTAGGTCCTGGCCAATGAAGATCTGGCCATGGCCCTCCATTCCTTGGTTGGGGAAGATGTGCCGAGCCCGGAGGGTGCTCCTGTCCCCCTGTTCATTCGTGATGACTAGGAGCAGGTAGTGAACGCCATGCCCACCTTCAACAGGGAGGAGCTGGTGCCGGAGGAAGCTCCCGAGGATCTAGCAGCGATGGCGACGGTGAACTTGTCCTCCGACGATTCCAGTGGGGGGAGGAGGAAGAAGAGCCTAACTCTGAGGCGGCCATTGAGGGGTCGGGGGAGTCCTTCCCTTGGCGTAGGTCCCGCGCCCTCCGCTCCATGCCAGACGATGACGAAGCCGGTGCCAGGCAAGGCGGAGAGGACCTGCCATTGGTCCCGAGGAAGGACAGGACGGGGCTGATCTCCCGAGGGTCTACTCTGGCCCTAGGGCTGCCTGAAGCTAGCTCCAGCCCTTCTGACGCGCCCTCTGCTTCTGGACCTCCCGAGGCTGATCCCTGCAGTAGGCTTTCAGGCTTCAAGTTTGCCTTAAGGCTGCTTGAGTCCGCGAATGACGACCAGTAAGTGCTCGACTTCTGCTTTGCTTCCTGTTTCTGTTGCAAAGGCTTGATGTCTGCATCCTTTTGGCTAGGCCGGCGCCTGCAGCAAAAAATTTGAAAGGGGCCTCGGTGGCCCTGCTTGGGGCGAGTTCGCATGCCGGGGCTGCGCCTTCATTTGCGAGAAGGGGAGGCAGCGAGGCTCGCGCCTCCCCTGCCCGGTCGTCCTCACGAGGCCAGGCAATTCCCGAGGTGGCCTCGCTTCACGCTGTTGCCGGGGCCGCCGAGGCTCAGAAGGCCCTGATGCTTGATGATGTGATTACGCTGCTGTCTTGTCCTCCTACTCTGCCGACTGCCGCTTCCCTCACTCCTTCCACTGTCTTGGACTACGCCACTGCCGAGCTGAGCGGACTGGGAGAAGATCTCCAGGGCGCTGACCCCCGCCTGGTGGCCGGGCGCCTGGAGCTAGCCTCTGGCTAGGTCCGCTCTGACGCCTCCGTCCGAGCGGCGCTGAGCCAGGCTATGTCGGCCTTTGATGAGGAGAAGCAAACCACCTCCCAGGCCAAGGCCGCTCGCGATGCTGCCTTGGGTGACGCTGTGAATTCCCGGAGCCGCTGCAAGGCGCTGGAGGACGAACTGCAAGGCCTGCGCGACGAGCTCGCCAAGGAGGTCTGCGACCGTCGGGAGAAGGAGAAGGAGATGAAGGCTCGAGAAGCTGCCGTCAAGGATCGGGACTCTAAGCTCGACGACCGTCGTGGCTGGTTGGAGATGCTGGAGCAGGCGCTGAAGGCGGAGAGGATTGAGCTGGATGGCAAGGCGAAGGTCTTGGCTGAGGATCGGGTGGTCTTCACGAAGCTGGAGGAGAAAGCTCGCGCCGTGCGGAAGACGCTTTATGATGGCGGCTTAGAGCAGCCGCTGGCTGGCGCACAAGACGGCCACGCCGAGCTGCTTCCCTTCTTGGTCCGTGCACTTGAAGATGTCGCAGACGGCCTCGGTCCCACTACCAAGGCCGAGGCGTGTGTCCTTTCTTCTACGGTGCTGACGCGTGTCCTCAGCCACGTCTACCTTCGCGACCCCAATGTCGACCTCGACAGCCTGCTAGAACCTGTGAGCGGCGAGCTTGCCGCCGCTGCTGCGGAGGCTGTGAAGGGCCGAGCAGAGGCCTTGCTGGCGATGTTCCGCGCCTTCAGCACCAGGCCTAGGCGAGATGCTGCCAGCTCCGCGGCTTCGGGAGGTGGAGCCGCCCAGCGCGACCCCACCACGAGCGACGGTGCCGCCAAAAAGTGATCTCTTCGCGGCTTCTATCCTGTTTTAATTCCCCCAACATGCATCATGCCTCCTGGAGGCATTTAAACATGTGTTTGGCATTGTGAAAACAATCTATGGCCTGTAATATTTGCTTTTGAATTGCCTAGAATTTGCATTTTTCCTTCCTATTTGCTTGTGTTCTACATCGGCAGGGCCCGGCCCCGCGCATACCTCAGCCGCCGTTATCCCCGACCGGAAACCAGGACGGAACCAAGGAGTGTGGGGCTATGTGACCAGTTAGGCTCCTGAGTCGTGATGCTCAAGAGTCCCCCTTGACGCATGAACAACAAATAGGGAGGGGAGGTGTAGGAGTGGGTTTGTCGTTCTACGTCGGCAGGGCCCGGCCCCGCGCATACCTCAGCCGCCGTTAGCCTTTCGGAACTAAGGGGTGAGGGGCTACATGACCAGTTAGGCTCCCGAGTTGCGATGCTGAGGAGTCCCCCTTGACGCTCGAACGGTCTCCGTACCTTAGCTCTGCTCGGGGAGCGGCGCGCGACGACCAAGTACGAGGGACCTAGCTGGGTGGCGTGCGCTCAGGCATGGCTCGGGTGTAGCCCCCATGTCCAGCCCCCTCGCGCGGCGCTCCCGAGAGGAGGCGTTACGATAGGGCCGGACACTGAGCTCTGGGCTCCCTGAGGTTGATGCCGCCGTGGGCCGCCCTTAGTTGTTTATCACCAGCGCGGAGCATAGTGCTTCCGTATGTGTACGGGCATAGCCGTTCCTCGGCAGTGTCATCAGCCAGCACGGAGCATGGTGCTTCCACTGGTGCGTGGGAGGGGGCTCCCCTCCGGGAGGAGCCCCCGTCGCGTGTACAGCCACGCCCTGACACGTGGTTGGCACGGTAGGGCTTGACGAGGTGTATCTGGGCACCCGTGAGCCAGCGTAGGACTCACGGGGCTCTACCTCAAGGCGGGTTATGCCTGGCTCTGGGCCTTTGTTTGTAGCGTGCTCCTGCAAGATTGGTTAGATGCCAACGCTCTACGTCCTCAGGTCCCGGACCTCGAGCGAGCTCAGCCATCGCTGGTATGCCAGGTCATAATGCCGTGGACAAGGCCAGGAGGTGACGGCTGGAGGGCCAGTAAGAGCCCGTGAGTCGCGATGCTCAGGTGCCCCCTTTTAACATGCAAGCGATTAGCATGAAGGAGAAAAAAGGGGGCCGTGGTAGGCATCCGATAATAATCATAGTGGGTCAAATATGCGAGGCACACGACCTGGATAGATGCGGGAAAGATACATGCCACCGGGTCTGGCACGTGCGGCTTGGGTATAATGCAGCCCGAGGGGCGCCCCCAACAAGGTAAACTAAAGACATGAGAAAAAGAGATACATGCCGCAGGGACGGACCCACTCGGCCTGGGAATGATGCAGCCCTGGGGCGCTCCCAGCTGAAAATGGAACTTGAAAGATGTCACCTGATACTGTTGGAGATGAAGGAATGTTGGAGTAGCGGATGACGCGCGGTGATGAAGCCGATCCTCACGAGCTCCCAGGACCCGGAGCCTCGGGGGGCTCTGGGGGCGCAGGAGGCTCCTTGAGGACCGTCTACATCTCCGCCAGGACTGCGCAGTGCTGACCTCCTGAGCCTCCAGAATGCTCCAGATCAGACGCTGATGGGCAGTGGCCGCGTTTGGCAGGCCGAAAGGCATGCGAACGTAGCAGTGAGGCGGACCCTCACAACGTCCCACGCGTGAGGGCCAGAGGCGTTCCTGAGACGCGGCTCGGTTGAGCCCTAACACGTCGATGCAGACGTGCAGCCCACCAGCCTCGCCTGGATGGGGAGCTACGGCGGGTAAGCGGCGGCTACCACGCATGACTCTTGACTCCTGTAGCTCCTGGGTGTTTCTAGCGATGAACTCCTGAGGGTTGGACCCTCCTTGCCTCATGCCTCCCTGAGGGATACGTGCTCTGAAGCACGCATCCAAGTGGTGCCCGAGCGCCTCCCTCGTGACCTTGGTAAAGTCAGTGGCCCTCCAGGAGATTGCCCCGAGCCTTGCCCGAGGAGGGCGCCGGGCACGTCTTCCTATGTGATGGATCCTGATGCGGTGCCACTGGAGGTGCCTACCTCCTGAGGGCTCGAGCCAGGTGATGTCTTCTTCTTCTTAGGGACTGCCTCGGGAAGGCTCCCGCTCCTGTGGACTGGGTCTTCGATTGACGCCGCCTGGAAGGCACGCTCGAGAGAACACAATGCATCCTTCTCCTCATAGGGGACTGTGATGACTCCACCGCTTCCTGGCATCTTGAGGACATTGTAGCCACGGTGAGTCACCGCCATGAACTTGGCCAGGGCCGGATACCCAAGGATGGCATTGTATGGCAGGCGAATGCGGGCGACGTCGAAGTCGATGAGCTCAGTCCGGTAGTTTTTGCACTGTCCGGAGGTGACGGGGAGGTGGACCTGCCCTATCGGGGTGGTAGAACCATCAGTGACTCCTGAGAAAGGCTTGGTCGGCTGAAGCTGATTGTAAGGCACTTGGAGATTGTTGAACGTCTCGACAGACAGAACGTTGAGTCCAGCGCCACCATCAATGAGGGTCCTGCTGACCTGCACATTGCTGATGACTCGGGAACAGAGCATCGAGAGGACCCCAGCTGTCACTGCGCACTTGAGCTGATCCACCGAGCTGAACGTGATGGCACACGTGGACCACCTGAGAGGGCGCGAGGCCTCAAGCTTTGGGAGGATGGCATTCACCTTGTGAGCAAACTACTTGAAGATACGCTGAGAGGCTGGGGCCTGAGCTCCACCCAAGATGCAAGCGATAGAACGTGGCTCCTGGAAGCCCCCAGCCCCCTCGTCCTGATGCTGGTCTTCATACTTCCTTGGCGGTGGCAGCAGAGGAGGGAGGCCTGTGTTGCCTTGTGGGCGGTCCTCACGAGGCTGATCCCTCCAAGCCCCCTCGCGAGGCTGGTCCTGCCAACGGTCCTTGCGAGGTCAGTCACGCCACCCTTGGCGAGGGCCATGGTCTTCCCATCATCCTCCACCTCTTCCTCCTCCTCGGGCATAGCCCCGATCGCTGCGCTCGGGTCGTTGACCGCCACGTCCTTCTCACATGCCCCTGAGCTCTTGACATTCGTTGGTGTTGTGAGTGTGGAGGTTGTGGTACACGCAGTACCGGCTGCCCTTGGATGAGTCCGGCTGGTCTCTGCCACGCTTGGTGTCCGGCTCAACTGCGAGCACAATTGCGCCTTTGCGCTTCACGTCCTTGGCCTTGGCTTTCTTCTCTTCAGGATCAGCGGCAGGGAGCTCGAGGAGGGAGAGGCGTCCCTCCTCAGCCCTAGCGCACTTGGTCGCCAGGTTGAACAGCTCCAGAGATGTGCACATGTCTTCATGGATTGCCAGCTCCTCTTTCATCTTGATGTCACGAATGCCATCGGAAAAGGCTGAGATGATGGCCTCCTTAGTCACCCTGGGGATCTTGAGTCGAGCATTGTTGAAGCACTGTATGTACTTCTGCAGGGTCTCTCCTAGTTGCTGCTTGATGCGGCGCAAGTCACTCATGGCCGGGGGCCGGTCGCGAGTGCCTTGGAAGTTGGCGATGAAGCTGTAACACCCCGGATGTATCTTTCCATCTTTGTAACTCCAACTCTTGCCATTATCGGCCATGTGTTATGATATTCCCTCCATGGCTGGGTTTTGTCTTTTGTTTTGCATTTTATTCATGGCATGCATCTCATATCATGTCATCATGTGCATCTCATTTGCATACGTGTTCGTCTCATGCACCCGAGCACTTTCCCCGTTGTCCGTTTCGCAATCCGACACTCCCACATGCACCGGCGCACCCCTCTTGTCTCTTTTCGTGTGCGCGTGTTAAACGTTCTCGGAATGGACCGAGCCTTGCCAAGTGGCCCTGGTATAGCACTGGTAGACCGCCTGTCAAGTTTCGGGTCATTTCGAGCTCGTTTGATACTCCAACGGTTATCCGCATAACCACAAAGGCCTCTTTTGTGTTGCAGCCCAACACCCCTCCAAAAAAGCCCAATAACCCATCTAAGTCACTTCCATGCTCTCTGTCGTTGGATCACGATCGTGTGGGCGAAAACCGCACCTCATTTGGACACTCCTAGCTCCCTCTACCTACAAATATGCATCTCCCCCTCCAAATCTGGGTAAAACCCTAGCCCCGCTCCTCTCCCCGCCGCTGGACACGTCCGGACGGAGCCGGACGCGTCCGCCCGCCGCCGCCGACGAACCAGGAGCTGCCACATGGCCCCGGCCACCGCGCGCCGCCCCGGCCCGCCGAGCCCGCAGCCGGCCCTCCCGGCCCGCCTCCGGAGCGCCGCCCCGCGCGGGACCCCGCCCGGCCTCGTCCCGCGTGCGCCACCGGCCGCCGCCGTCCCCCTCGTCGTCCGGCAGCCCCGCCGCCGTGCTGCCCGGCCGCGCCCGGCCTCGCCGCGCCGCCCCCGCCGCCGCCCGGCCCCGCCTCCGACCGCTCCGGCCGGCCCGAGCTCCTCCTCCGGCCGCCCTCCCCGAGCTCCTCTCCGTCAACTCCGGCGACGTCCTCGATCCGCGCGCCCCGGATCCAGATCTGGACCCTGGTTGACTTTCTTCTCCCCCGAAAATTCGTCCAAGTCTTTTTTGTCAGTAAATTTTGTTGCATGTTCGTCGCACCACAACTTTGCACTTATGGCTCCGTTTTGGGCGTGAAGCATATCGAATTGTTCGTCTCGAAGAGTAAATCATTTCATCTCATTGCATCATTTTCATTTGGGCTCATCTTGATGCCCGAAATGCTGTTGGAAGAGTGCTTCATAATGTTAGTTTCAAATTCTTATCAGAACATGCACTTTTGTCATTTTTCCATGATTGATGTGTGCATCTTATGTACTTGAGCCCTATATGTGTTTTGAACTATCCCATGCCATCTTTATAGAGGGGCTTACCATGTATTTTTGTGATCAATGTGGTGACTAGCACAAGCATGCAAACTAGGCTTCGTGATATTGCTGATTTTAGTCCTTGTTCTGCTGAAATTTTGATGCCATGTAAACCTGATGCTACAGAGAGATCCATGCATAATTTTAGATACTTCAGTAAGGATGTTTTGAACATATGGTTATGGTCTATCCATCCATGCCCCTGGTTGCAATTATGGAGTAGTATAGCATGTCATTTTCATGCTCTACTTTTGCTTCAAAATGTTTCCTGGCAGATTGTTTACATGTTATTCAATTTTGCCAAGGTTGTTGTAGTTGATCCGTGTATGCTATGATGTTGTTCTTGCCATGTATATCTTCTATGCCATGTCTTATTGATGGATGTATGCTTAGTTTATCATGAAATGCTCTGTAGCAAGTGCATCGAGCTCGCAAAGCTGCCTTCGTAATTCTGTCAATGTCATGCTTTGTTTGCTGAATCTGTTAATGAAACTTGCTATGTTTACATGGGTGCCGTAATATCTTCTGGTCCTTTTTGGCTTATGGTCAGTAAGGGATTTTTGATCTATGCTTTGAGTAGAATCATGCCATGTCTTGTTTTTCTATTATAAGTTCCTGTAGCATGTTGATAACTTACTCTGAACATTGCTTCGTGATGCTGTTTATGACATGTCCAACCTGATATTTTTAGCACTTTCACCATGCTCGTTTGAACCTGGTGTGGTATGATTTAGTCGTAGCTCAGTGTTCCTCTTTTGTTAAGCATCTCCTGTAGACCACTGCCATATGCTTTGTTTTTATGTTGGGGTGCTGTAGCATAGTTTCTTATTGCATGCTAAGTAGCATCGTGCTGTTAATCGCAGCTTTGTGCCATTCTTGTTTTGCTTGCCGTTTGCAAACCGTGCATCCGTTCCCGGCGATCCTTATATCGATTTCAACCGAAATCATCTCATCTTTCCAGTGGCATACTTGGTTTGCCAAGTTGATGCCTTGTTCATCCTTTTTCCTCCTGAAGCACGCATATGCATTGCATATCACATCTCGCATATCATGACATGTATTGCATCATGTTGCTTGTGCATTGCACCGTGATTTATTGTGGTTCCTTCACTTGTGTTCTTGCTTTGGGTAGAGCCGGGAGACGAGTACGTGCATGAGGAACCTGTTGAGTACGCTATCGAGGATCAAGCCTTCGACAACTCTGAGAACCTTGCAGGCAAGATGACCATACCTTCGATATCACTTCTATCTTTGCTTGCTAGTACTCGCTCTATCGCTATGTTAGCTCTACCTACCACTGTTTATCATGCCTCCCTATTGCCATGTTAAACCTCTAGCCATCCTGTCCTAGCAAACCCTTGTTTGGCTATGTCACCGCTTTTGCTCAGCCCCTCTTATAGCGTTGCTAGTTGCAGGTGAAGATGAAGTTTGTTCCTAGTCGGAACATGGATATTTTGGGATATCACAATATCTCCTGTTTAATTAATGCACCTTATATACTTGGTAAAGGGTGGAAGGCTCGTCCTTATGCCTGGTGACTTGTTCCACTCTTGCCGCCCTAGTTTCCGTCATACCGGTGTTATGTTCCTTGATTTTGCGTTCCTTACATGGTTGGGTGATTTATGGGACCCCCTTGACAGTTCGCTTTGAATAAAACTCCTCCAGCAAGGCCCAACCTTGGTTTTACCATTTGCCACCTAAGCCTTTTCCCTTGGGTTTTCGCGAGCCCGAGGGTCATCTTGATTTTACCCCCCCCCCTGGGGCCAGTGCTCCTTCGAGTGTTGGTCCGAACTGAGTAGACTGCGGGGCCACCTCGGGGAAACTTGAGGGCTGGTTTTACTCGTAGGATGTCTCATCCGGTGTGCCTTGAGAACGAGATATGTGCAGCTCCTATCGGGATTTGTCGGCGCATCGGGCGGCTTTGCTGGTCTTGTTCTACCATTGTCGAAATGTCTTGCGAACCGGGATTCCGAGACTGATCGGGTCTTCCCAGGAGAAGGTATATCCTTCGTTGACCGTGAGAGCTTGTGATGGGCTAAGTTGGGACACCCCTGCAGGGTATATTATCTTTCGAAAGCCGTGCCCGTGGTTATGAGGCAGATGGGAATTTGTTAATGTACGGTTGTTGATAACTTGACACTTGACTTCATTAAAATGCATCAACTGTGTGTGTAGCCGTGATGGTCTCTTCTCGGCGGAGTCCGGGAAGTGAACACGGTTAGAGTTATGCTTGATGTAAGTAGTTTCAGGATCACTTCTTGATCGCTTCTAGCTTCTCGACCGTTGCGTTGCTTCTCTTCTCGCTCTCACTTGTGTATCTTAGCCACCATATATGCTTAGTGCTTGCTGCAGCTCCACCATATTACCCCTTTTCCTACCTATGAGCTTAAATAGTCTTGATCTCGCGGGTGTGAGATTGCTGAGTCCTCGTGACTCACAGATTCTACCAAAACAGATGCAGGTGCCGAGGATACCAGCGCAGATGGCACAATTGAGCTGAAGTGGGAGTTTGATGAGGCCCTTGGTCGTTACTATGTATCATTTCCAGATGATCAGTAGAGGAGCCCAGTCGGGACGTTCGGGGATCTAGCATTTGGGGTTGTCTTCTTTTCATTTGAATTTGGCCGTAGCCGGTCTATGAGTGTATTTGAATGATGTATGATCTTAATTATGTATTGTGTGAAGTGGCGATTGTAAGCCAACTGTCTTTATCCCATTCTTGTTCATTACATGGGATTGTGTGAAGATGACCCTTCTTGCGACAAAACCACCATGCAGTTATGCCTCTAAGTCGTGCTTCGACACGTGGGAGATATAGTCGCATCGTGGGTGTTACAAAGCGGGTGCACATCTCGTCCCATGAGGAGATCGTGCTGGGAGGCAGGTTCAGGAGCCAGGTGCGGGCGTCGTCCTTGAGCGCCATGGGAAACCAGTTTGCCATGACTTTTTCATCTCCGTTGGCCGCCTCGATGACCAGCTCGTAGAGCTGGAGGAACTCCGCGGGGTCGACAGTGTCGTCGTAGCGAGGAGGCAGATCCGGCTTGAACTTGCCCGGCCAGGCCACGCTGCGCAGCTTGGCGGTGAAGGCACGGCAGCCTGCGGTAGCCACTGGGGTCCTTTGCTAACGTGGGACTTGATCCTGGGGGTCTCCGCGCACTGCCGCCAGGAGCAGCGCGGGGTCTTGGTGCGCTAGAGCAGGAATGCGGTCGTGACGTGCTGGCGCAGGGAGCACGCGAGCGCCTTCTTGAGGGCGAGGGACTTCTTGGTAGCTCCTTTCTTGCTGCGCGGGCGCTGGACGCGGTGGGTCTCGTCCAGGGGCCGCGCGCCTTGGGGCCAGGGCACCTTCTTAGGGAGGAGGCGGCGGAGGCTCCTACGGAGCGGCATTGCCTGCGCAGGACGGTGGGCGATGCAGCAAGAGGGACGGCGCAGGGGAGCCCCCTGCGGCGTTGATGAGCTCGGTGATGCGAGCGAGCCACTCTTCGTAGAGGTCGTCGACGGGACGGTAGTCCACGAGCTCACGTGCTAGGAGCAACGCGGCGTGCACGTCCGCAGGGGCGCGACGAGCCTGCAACGATGAGCATGCTGGAGTCAGCGACAGCGTGGCGGTGCGGCCTTCCCGCCGCACCGAGGGTTGCAGCAACAATGCCTGCTACTCGTTCCCCGCCGGGCCGGTGGCGGCATGGGCGGCAGGCGACGGGGAATGACGGGGAGGCCCATCGACGGGAGCCGTCTGGGCAACATGGGCAGCGAGAGCAGCCCGACGCTCGGCGTCGGCTCGGCGAGCATCAGCCATGGATGCGACAGACGACGGAACGCGAGACGACGGAAGAAAAGATTCCGGCACACCCCTACCTGGCGCGCCAAATGTCGGATTTCGGGTTCTGGCAGACCCTTGAGGTTCGAACTATGGGGTGCGCGCGAAGATCTCCCCTCTACCAACTCACGTCCCAAGGCCTCGCAAGGAATCTAGGCTAGAAAGATGAACACGGGGACATGGGGTTTACACTGGTTCGAGCCACCATTATGGTGTAATACCCTACTCTATTGCGTGGTGTGGTGGATTGCCTCAGGGGCTAATGATGAACAATACAAGGGAAGAACAGCCTCGCGAGGGATGTTCTTGTGGTGGTGTTGTCCCTTTGGAAGGGTTGATCCTCTCTCTCCTTCGGAAGGGTCGATTCTCTCTCTCCCTCATACTATGGTGGCTAGCCCTATATATATAGAGAGGCCCTGGTCCTCTTCCCAAATATTGAGTGGGAAGGGCGCCAATAATTGGCCATTTCAAAGGGGAACATCTAGTACACTTATCCTGACTAAAGTTGGTCTTCGACTGCCAAAGACTCTGACGATGATGCCATCTTGGGCTCCACGGTGACCTCCATCCTGCCGCTCTGCTGGTCTTGGTCTTGTTGCACCGAAACGGTAGCCTTTGCCTGGTGCCTTGGCCTGTGCATGCTCCGTTTGTACCAAAGGGGAAACAAGGACACTGCACAGGCCGGCGCCCGACTGGCCTCGGTCATCATGGCTTGCGTCACGGGCACCTCACGAGGTACCCTTGCCTTGATCTCTCTGCCTCCTTGCGAGCTTGCCTGACGAGGCTGCTCCTGAGGAAGCTTCCTGTCGTCCGCCCCACGAGGCTTGGCCCCTCGCGAGGGTCTTGAGCTTGAGTCGATGAAGATGGGCCATACAGGGCCACTGCTCGAGCCATGCCGCAGGCCGCAGGCAGGCAAGTCTGGGGACCCCCGTTCCCAGAACGCTGACACATACAATGTCATCTCAATGGATTTTGACGGTGCCCTGTTCCCAGAACGCTGACACATACAAGTGAGTGCAACTGTCTCTAGTGCATGACCCCAAAATGATAGTGGTAAATCGGTAAGAGACATCATAGATTGCACCATATCTAATAAAGTGCGGTTACGACATTCGGACACACCATTACGCTATGGTGTTCCCGGTGGCATGAGCTGCGAAGCTATTCCACATTGTTTTAAATGACAGCAAAACTCGTAACTCAAATATTCTCCTCCACATCAGATCATAGAAACTTTATTTTCTTGTTACAATGATTCTCCACTTCACTCTGAAATTCTTTGAACTTTTCAAATGTTTCGGAGTTGTGTTTCATTAAGTAGACATACCCACATCTGCTAAAATCATCTGTGAAGGTCAGAAAATAACGATACCCGCCACGAGCTTCAACACTCATTGGACCGCATACATCGGTATGTATTATTTCCAATAAGTCATTAGCTCGTTCCATTGTTTCGGAGAACGGAGTTTTAGTCATTTTGCCAATAAGGCACGGTTTGCAAGTATCAAATGATTTATAATCAAGTGATTCCAAAAGCCCATCAGCATGGAGTTTCTTCATGCGCTTTACACCAATATGACCTAAACAGCAGTGTCACAAGTATGTTGCACTATCATTATCAACTTTGCATCTTTTGGCATCAATACTATGAATATGTGTATCACTACAATCGAGATTCAATAAACCATTAACAATAGGTGTATGACCATAGAAGGTTTTATTCATGTAAACAGAATAACAATTATTTTCTGTCTTAAATGAAAAACCATATTACAATAAACATGATCTAATCATATTCATGCTCAACACAAACACCAAATAACATTTATTTAGGTTTAACACTAATCCCGAAAGTATAGGGAGTGCGCGATGATGATCATATCAATCTTGGAACCACTTCCAACACACATCGTCACTTCATCCTCAACTAGTCTCTATTTATTCTACAACTCATGTTTCGAGTTACTAATCTTAGCAACCGAACAAGTATCAAATACCCAGGGGTTTCTACGAGCACTAGTAAGGTACACATCAATAACATGTATATCAAATATACCTTTGTGCACTTTTCCATCCTTCTTATCCGCCAAATATTTGGGGTAGTTCCGCTTCCAGTGACCATTTCCTTTGAAGTGGGAGCACTTAGTTTTAGGCTTAGGTCCAGCTTTGGGCTTCTTCACGGGAGTGGCAACTTGCTTGACATTCTTCTTGAAGTTCCCTTTCTTTCCCTTTGCCCTTTTCTTAAAATTAGTGGTCTTGTCAATCATCAACACTTGATGCTCTTTCCTGGTTTCTACCTTCGTTTATTCCAGCATCACGAAGAGCTCGGGAATCATTTTCGTCATCCCTTGCATATTGTAGTTCATCACGAAGTTCTAGTAACTTGGTGATATTGACTAGAGAACTCTGTCTCACTATCTTATCTGGAAGATTAACTCCCACTTGACTCAAGCGATTGTAGTACTCAGACATTCTGAGCACATGCTCACTGGTTGAGCTATTCTCCTCCATCTTTTAGGAGAAGTACTTATCATAGGTCTCATACCTCTCGACATAGGCATGAGTCTGAAATACCAATTTCAGCTCTTGGAACATCTCATATGCTCCGTGCCATTCAAAATGTCTTTGAAGCCCGGATTCTAGTAAAGCATGGTGCACTAAACTATTAAG